>NW_012119376.1:2594344-2608646 GCF_000951035.1 Colobus angolensis palliatus | reverse complement strand
AATTAAAATTATTTTAAAATTTTAAAATTAACCCCCTGATTAATCTCAACCTAGGACTTTTATTCATTCTAGCTACATCTAGCCTAGCTGTCTATTCATATCTGACATAATACTTTGAAAATGTCTCCCTTATAAAGCTTGCCCTATGAAATACTTTTTATTCATCAGTGTTCAGTAACCTTGTTGAAATCTTTAAATGATTAACTTAGTCTATGCATTTCATTTGTCTTTTTCTTTACATTCAGCTTAAGAAGAAGTACATTTGTCTTCTGAGATTTTATTTCTCTAGTCTCAATGTTATTAGACAAACTTAGTTTAGATAACTTTCAAGCTGCAGATCTGTACAGGCTGCTTTCTATAAATTCTGACAGACTCAGGAAACTGAGTTCTAGAAGGGTTTAGTGTTTCACTGTGTGATTGCCAGCTTGTTAATGGAGACCTAGGTCTAGAATCTAGAATCTAAATGTCCTTTCTCTCGTCACTTTGTGCTTGCTCCAGACCCTTGTGTATTATAGCATCAAAAGCCATGTGTACTGATTCTTAATGTGCCATAGGAAGCATTGCTTCATTTTATACATTACAACCTTGGAGTCTGTCGTATTTCACAATGGTTTCCATTCTTCCCCTGTATATTTTAATGCATTAATTATAAATTGCTTGTCCAAATTAACTGTCATGTGCTCTTTGCAAAATTACATCTTTCTCATCTTTATTACCAGCTACTGTAAACTCTCCTAGTACTACACCACCCACTGTCACCACTAACATGCCTGTTACTAACAGAATCGCTAAACAAAGGAATGGTAAGAAATCATTACCTTTTATATTTTTAGTATGTCTAACATAAAAAATTGTATTCTAAGGAGGGAAATATGTATTATTCCAACAAAGTTTCTGTTATTGGAGTCAATTGGTACATTTGTAGGACTAGTAAAATTAATAAAGATCACTTAACTCTGTTGAGTTCCTCATTCTTATGACCAGTGGAATGAGTACATTTCCAGTACTCCTCTTTTGCGTTTTTAGCCAAAATTTTTTTCAAAAGAAGTTTTAGGGGTAAAAGCATTTAATTAGAAGGTATTAATGTACATCATAATAGAGATCAGAGAAAAACGTATTTCCATGGTATTTTGTCAGATTATTTTCTGCAGGAAACAAGTTTTAAAGAATTTTACAAATTTCAAAAATCTAAGTAATTTTAATAATTTGATTTCTCACTTAAGTGAACTTTATGTTCATATATTTGTGACATTTAAATCAATTTTCATAGTAATACTTTGCTTTCTGTTTTTATTTGCTGAAGAATAATAGATTGTGATTATATATCAACTAAATCAAATCAATTTTTGAATGACAACAATTAAAGTCACTTCAAATACTTCTTGCTTTTTTCTCCAAATATACTTTTCTATTCTTTATAATTTGCAAATACAGCAGTGTATGGTAAGAAATAAACAGAGGAAAAGTCAGGTGAATAGGGTTCTTGAAGCTGTTCCTAGATGAACAATATACATGGCCCTTTGGTAATTCACAGTGAGCGATTTCAGTTTTTTCTAATAAAAGAGAAATTCCAATCAGGTGACCATACCATTGCTTTGAATACAGTAATATTCTCAAATATGAAGCATTAGAAACAAAGAAATTTTCTAAACTGCAGTCATTTAGCTTATGAGGCCAAGACATCTGTAACATATCACCAGGGACCCAAAACCCTGAGAAAGGAAACCCACATAGTTCATTTTTTCTTGGCTTCAGAGGTTACATTAATTTCCTCTATAAGACATTTATATTGGAACTATGGAATATTTTACATGAAACGTAGATACAAATTTCATTAGGGTTATAAAGGCATCGATTCAGGGAGTGTTTATGGTTATTCTGGTAGTTACACCAGGGAGATTTATGATGGAGCAAAAATTCCAGCAACCCCCAAGAAAGCAACAGCAGCTGAAATTTCCAGTGCATATTTCACATGGACTCTAGCCAGTAGATGGGAATATTATAATTCTAACTAAGTATTTCACTCTTTGTATGAACATACAAAGAGCCTCTGTGGTATTCTCCCTCCAAGATTGACACATCCTCTACTGCCCAAGAACTTTTATACCGTGCTTCAGAGTCCTTGACTTGGTGGGGTGGAGCTGTATTCACTCAATCATGTCATTTCTGACATTCCTGAAGAAAGCCTTGTTTAGGCCATCTCTCCCTGCGTCATAACCTTCATTGGAGTTTTAACAAAGCAAGCAAATGTTAGAATCAGTTAAAATGTTCTGCTTAACCATATTAATGAAAAAAATCTAATTCAGATATTTCTTAATCAAAATGTCATCTTAGCATTTAAAAATATTTGGGTCATTATATGACAGAAATATTCTCAAAATTGTGTGTCAAATTTGTGTACCATCTTAACAATTTTTTTACCGTTTCTCTGAATCACGTATACTATTTAATATGATTTTTTTCCTAAATTGACTCACTTTTTAACTTAAACATTTGTGTTTACTTGGGAAAATCTATTTCACGACTGTAAAGTGAAAACAGTCCTACTTGTTATAATACAGATATAAAAAGCGAATATAAATATAATGTAAACAATGTTTTAATGTTCTCCCTGTATCCTATTACCTTCTCACATCTTAGAGCGTGAAGCCTTCATTATCTTTTTAAAAAGGAAGACTAACAAAGTATTAGAGACAGACTATAATTAAGATTTTTTATTTGATGTAATCAAATTTGAAATAATTGAAAAGAGAATTACTTTTTCACCTTATGAATAAATGCTATTTAATGTCATGTCCTGGATTATCATCACTGATATAATATTAACAATTTCTTATTCTTTGGGAAACAGAGAATAAACATTCTCAGGGTTGCTTTCTGATATATTAGAGAATTCTATTTTATTTACTGTAAGAAAGATTGGCACAACTGTCAATTATCTAATTTGTCCAGTCCTTTTAACTCTTGGCTATCAGAATTTTACTGAGTCAATCAATAACAATATTGCATTGTTGGGAGAGGAGACGGATTGAGTTTATTTGATAATAGGATATATTTATCATAGTATATCAATAGAATTTGTTTTCCTGGTTTTTGTGAGATGTTCCTATTTTTCTGTGTAAAGTTATTTTTGTTGTTTGCAGTAGGACTTTTATCTGATACCTCAAATTACACTAAGTCCTCATTAATGTCATTGATAGGTTCTTAGAAACTGTGACTTTGAGCAAAATAACATGTAATGAAACCAATCTTACCATAGGCTGATTGATATAAACAGGAGTTAAGTTCCTACAGCTTTTTTCTGGTCACAGAAACATCACCAAACTTCCAAATAAAGACTGAAACCCTTCTGGCGACAGAGCGAGACTCCGTCTCAAAAAAAAAAAAAAGACTGAAACCCTTCTAATATTTAACATTGTAGTTAATATGAGCTATACATACATTTAAGAAAGATTAGTGAAAACAAGTAAGATAATTGATTGCCCAAATTTGGGTGAGCCAGTGAGTGACTGCAGACTTAGTGGCGGTGGTGGGTTAAATCAAGAAACAAATGTTTGCGCAATGAAAATTTCGAAGAGCACCTCCTGCCACCAAGCAGTTCCAAAACAATCACCAATATGGGGGTTTTCCGAGTGCTTTCATACTATAACGTTTATTGTTATGCTTTTATATGATTATCTTATACTTTTTGAATTTTTGTTTTACACTAATTTATAGCCATTCATTCATTGACTTTCCAACCTGCCTATTCTATGCAGTTCAGGGTGGCGGGTAGCTAGAGCCATCTGGGCAGCTCAGGGCTTCAGGCAGAAACTAGCCCTGGCCAGGACGCCATCCCATGGCAGGGCACACACACACACCTACACCTACTCACACTGGGACCGTGTAGACAGGCCAGTGAATCCAAGGTACACAGCTCTGGGATGTGGGAAGACACTGGAGGACCTGGAGAAACCCCATGCAGACCCTACACAGACGGGGGACTTGGCCAGGAATTGACTCTTCTCCTCATCAACTTTGTAATGAAACTCCATTGAATGAAATGATGCTACTCAGGGACCTGCTGTGTACACTAAGAAAGTCTTTAAAACTACTTTTCACAAATAGATATTTCAGGATGTGGATAATCAGGGGATTCCCACAAATAATGACCTTTTATATGTTTTCCATTACATTCCCAAGAAAAGCTCTTGGACTAATTATTATTCCACTCCAAATCATATCTTCTCTGCTTCAAACATCACTCTAGTGCTACTGAATAGTAAACTTTTTGTGAGGTTGTCACAAGCAACCCAAGTAAGTAATTAACTCCGTTAGTCTGTATTTTTGTTCTAAAAACCTAGTTTACAAGTAAGTACAGATTGTAACACTGCTTCCAGTTTCTCACATATCTTTAGCTATTTAAATAACAAATTCCTTCTAAGATCATTTGAATGGATCCATTACTCTGCTTTTTATGCCATATATCTTAAAGAAATTGTGTGTTTAGGAGCTGCAGGATGCCAGTCGTATTGTAAATGCCACTGTCATAGTAGAATTTCCTCATCACTAGTTCAAAGAAATAACCAGGTATCTAGATTAGCATTTGGTTTATATTTTAACGTCTGTTTTTTCAAATATGTATTTAGGCCTATCATTTCAAACCTGTACTTTACATCCTTGAATATCGCATAGATTAGAGCAATGTCATTTCTGTAGTCTCCAAGAAACTCTGAAAAAAAGTGTAAGAAGGTAAAAAAGGGAAAGATTAATTGGAGAGAGACCTACAAAAAATAATGTTGTTTTGATGACCACATTGGTAACCACAGGCAGTGATTTCTGCTTGAAGTTCTACATGCTGAAAGAAGTATCTAAATGGAAAATGGATATATTCTTAAATCATTTTCCCCATTATATAATAAATCTTTGATAAGATATATATAAATCTTATTATATATAATAAATCATTATATATAATAAAATCTTTGGGCCTAGATGTCATTATTAGGATAGTACATACATATTTTGAAGTCTCTTGAACACATGAAGATTTGTGAATAGCTTTTAAAACACCATGAGTGGTGTTAACATTTGTAAGAGAAGACAACTTTACTGCTATGGTAACATGGAAAATCCTGCATAAGTGTGTCTTAATTATGCATTTCCTCCAATTGCAATGTGGAAGCCAATTATTTTGCTCTAGTCCAAACCCTTCTCACCAGCCCTTCAGTGAACATATTTTTTTATGTTGCTTTGACAGTTCACTCTTGAACTTTTCTCATGCTTACTTATTGACTGCATTATTCAAAAATTTTAAATAAATGTAACAAGTGGACTGGGACAGGGAACAATATTTAAAGAAAACATCTTAAATATTTGGATGCTTTCTAAAAAATGCAGAAATGTCAATGATTTTTAGAATTTTGCAGTATTTTCCTAAGAGGGAACAAATAATACTCTTATAACAAAAGCATGCTTTAGGTTTCCATCTAGTGGTAGCTTTTCAGATACTCTGCTAGCATTGATAATACAGATGTTCCTCCACATGCAATGGGGTTTGCATTCCTATAAACTCATTGTAAGCTGAAAATACTGGAAAATATCAAAAGTCAAAAATGCATTTAATACACCCAACTTGCTGAACATCATAGCTTGCTGAACCCACCTTAAACATGTTCAGAACACTTACCTTAGCCTACAGCTGGGCAAAATCATGTAACACAGTCTATTTTATAATAAAGTGTTGAATATCTCATGTACTTTATTGAATGCTAAACTCGAAAAATGAAATGGACATATAGGTACTAGAAGTACAATTTCTACTGAATGCCTTTTGTTTTCCTACCATCGTAAAGTTGAGTGCTGATGAACTGTAAGTAGGGAACCTTCTGTATAGTCACAGAATATTACCAGGATCCTGAAATAACTGTTTGACTCTCACAATTTGAATTTCCTCCCAATCATTCAGAACATCTGTGATTTGATATGATGAGATCTACAGTGTAAAAGTTGTCTTTATACGTATTATTATGTTTTATATGTTCCTCCAAGTATTTTTCATTCAGAACATTTTTTTAAAGCAATATAAAAGTCAAGATCATTAAAATACTCGAAGAATTTTAGAAGTCGAAATAAATAGTCTGCATAAATTAAATTCGCCTGTGCTTGGACTTGTGCCAGTTTTATATATTTATATTACTACATCCAGGGGCAGCAATTTATATTATTTAGCACAAGACTCTGACACTTACTGGAAAGACATTCCTTTGGTAGTGGGACTGGAATTTGCATTTTGGTAGATTTGGAAATTCCCGGAGGCTAACTTTTGCATTTTTTTTCTACTGCCTCCCCACAAGTTTTACTGTTTTCTTCAACATTGCTATAATTATATATTTCTATATTTGTGTGCCTATTTTACTTAAGACTTACCTAAACATAAGCATGAAGAAAGATAATCAATAATGGAGATTCAAAAATTGTTCTTCTCTCTATAACCTACCATATTTTAAAAGGGTATTTTTCTCACTAGCTACTTTGACTAAAGCACCCATTTACAGCTATTCAGCAAACCCTTGCTGGTGAGTTTGATTTTTATTTTAAAAAATCAGTTTACTTTAAAGATTTCCCCCAACCCAAAAAACAGAATCTTCTTTACAATAAGGTTTTCTTTTTAAAATGAATTAGTTCAATGAAAATTCTGCCTGCAAATATTATTTATTTTTTTCCTCTACTTTGCTATAAATGAGCATATTTAAGAAATTTTGTTGAAAAGTCTGGTGAAATGCCTCCTAATAGTTTAATAGATGTGCTTTATTAAGCAGGGGAAAGAGAGGAAAAGGAGAGGAATTAGAGTAGTAAGTATGTGTATGCCTGTTCTACTTTTTCAAGTTAATTCCTCCACATGATCTCATTCAAGTTTTCACATCCCAAACTCTTTATCATTCCTTATAATGTGCAGAAAGCATAATGCCTTATTATCAGAAGTCAAATTGTACATGAAAACAGTTAACACGTTACAGACAGTAGATATCAGAAATCTATAAAATTAAAAAATATGAAGAAACATATACAAGTAATAAGAGTAAGCTAATTGATAACTATTTCTAAGAAGTTGGAAGGTCAAAAAGCTTAACATCAAAATATTTTGTATTTCTTTTGCCTATGTAGAAGGTGTTTTTTTAACTTATATTGTAAATTATGTGATTATGAATAAAACTATGATTATATGACTTACATGATCATAACTTTAAATTGTTTGATAATTATATAACTACAAAAATACAGTTCATGGACTAATCCTATTTCCAATGGGCAGATGGAATTATCTATAGAATATCCGTAGTGATTCAAAACATCCTTCGTCACCCTGAGGTAAAAGTACAGAGCAAGGTGGCAGAATGGGTAAGTGAGCTGGTAACTTTTCTTTTTTAAAAAAATTCTTTAACTTCTGGGAATCTGGAAAAGACTAGTTAACTAAATCCACAAATTATACTGAAACACAGATGGTATTCATTAGAAATACATAAGTAGATATGAAGTTGTTGTCTTTATGCATAGGAAGAGAAGTACATTTCAGTAAAGGATAAGAACTGAGCCTAGTAGAATATCAGTGTCTTAAATAAGAAAAGTATTGCACAAATGGAAATAGATTTCGGTGGCAACAGTTATCTTTATTTCCTATTAGATCCATATATTTTCTACTATATTTTTAAACAGATTCTTTTAAAAAATTGTTTGAATGTTTGGTCAAAACCAACAAGTATGAAAAAATGCATTATGAAAGTCTTCCACCCATCCTTGCTGCTCATCTGCGTTGAACCAACCCAATAACCAACAGCAAATAGGAAATCACTGTTAGTTTTCTCTGCTTTTTCCAGATATCTTGGTGCACATGAAAGAAAATTAAACTATAGATTCTTACTTTCTTTTTTACACTAAAAGTAGTATACTTTACATACCATTCTATACCGTACTTATTGTTGCTAGATTTGCAACATTAGAGAACTTTATGCTTTTTTTTGTTTTGAAAAAACAATGCATACTATTTCATTATGTGGCTGTTCAATCATTTATTTAGCAGATCTTCTGTTGATGGACAGTTAGACTGTAATTTAACCAGTATTCTATTGATAAACATTTTGTAGCTTTCAATTTAAAAACTTTAACATTTTATTTTCTTCTTTTTCTTACAAATACAACACATGGATTTTTTCATTTTCTTCTTCACAATAACAATCTCAAAAATTTTATTTTCCATAGGTTTCTATTCTATTATTTCATTTCCTACCTACAGCATACTATGAGACTTCATACTTCTTTTTATATATAATGCTGTTACGATTCAAACATTTTTTTTGAATTGAGTCACTATACATTCTGAAATAAGAAAAATGGGTTTTCATATATATTTGGTGTTTGATAAATGTGTCTTTGGTAGCAAAAGAAATTTTACACATTGAGAGGAAGTGGTAGCGACACACACACACACACACACACACACATCTATATATATTTGAAAAATAACTGATAGAAAACAGTCTTCATTTTAAAGACAGCACTCTTTAAAAAAAAGTTGTCCATAGGTAACAATAGTAGGTAATTAACTCTGTTACAAAATTGGTGAGAAAGGTGAAATTTTCTATTGAAATAAAAGAAAAATACTACTGTTGATTTTTGAGAATGCCACATTGAGATTAGTAACTCATTCAAACAGTAGGAGATATGTTTAACCTCTCAATGGAGAGAGCCGGCTGCAGAAAGAGTATATTCTTTCTGTGTATCCCATTTTCTTTCCAGCGTTGTTCTTTTTGTTTGAAGTCAGAATGATTTCAGAAGATAAAATTCTTTATTTTCATTCTCAAGTAAGCTACTGTTAGCTTATTTGTGCAAATAATGAGTAATGTTATTAATTTGAAATTAGCATTCATTAGAAAGTTTGTGCTAGATAAGGTATAAGCTTACATTTATATTTACTTCATGCATGGTTTTCAACATAACTTTATTTTCATCTGCAGCTAAACTTTACTAGACATTTTTGTTTAAAATGCAAGATACCAAAGCAGATACTTGATAACAGAGAAAATATAAATGGTGCACCTGTTTCAAATTACTACTATTTACAATTTTAAAATAATTTAACACGTTTTTTGCCAGGATTCCCTAAAACTTACGTTCAGTTTTAGAAGTGCTTAAAAGAAAGCCTATATGAAACAAATGTGTATATGAAACAAGGCCTAAATCACCCTTCGGAGATGATATGCAAATAGGAGGCTCTCATGTCAGTGAGGGAATCCCGTTTTGCAATTGTATCGGAAACTGCATCATGGAAGCTTCTTTATATTGGAGGAATTCATTGCTTCATTAAAAATTCTTATGCTGAGACCATAAAGACTGCTAAATAACCACATAATAAATACACAGTTCCAATAGTATTGAACTTATTTTATTTTTACGTTTATATTGTTAATTTATAATTTTTCTTATTACTAATATTGTGAGATGGTAATTACTAGAAAAATGTTTTAGTGTACCTCAGTGTTTGTTGAATGAAGAATAGAGAAGGTATTTATTGTGCAAATCTTTAATACGAGGGCTAGAGAGGAAATGATAGTTTTCCAAACAGACTTAGGTTCCAATCTGGCATCTGCTACTGCTTACTTGGATGATCTTGGGCAAACCATTTCTTCTCTGTGAAAGCTCAGTTTCTTTATATATAAGACTGTGGGGTATGTGGGGATAATACCTATTGCATTGGTTGTTGTGAGGATTGAAAGGAATAACATTTATCAAATTCTTGGTATACAATGATCCATTAACTGTCACCTTTACCTTTCACTCCTCCAACTCTTCAGGATTTTCCCAGAACCTTATCTCAGTAGCAACTTATGTTTTAGGCAGAAACTTGATTTAGATATATTTTTAAGGTATTATCAAAACTCATCCTTTTCCATTGTGTTTTCCAGCTCAATTCAACCTTCGAAAATTGGAACTACACAGTTTATGTCATTAATATCAGGTAAGACAGAATAAATAATTTGATAAATTAAAAGTATTGTTTAATTTAATGCTACTATTTGTCTCTCTGATTGTACCAAAATATACATACAAATACATACAGCTACCATATGCATAATCTTTCTAAAACAACTGTATTAGTTCATTGCACAAAAAAACCTCAATGCTGTAGTGATGGTTTTAAAATGTTTTGATCATGCATTCCAGTTGATTTGTATTTGTTTTAAATGAAAAGTGTGTTGTGTGTTTGTGTAGCTGAATCAGTATATGTTATAATGTGTCAAAAATTAAAATTGGATAATTAAATATAAATAGAAGTTGTTAGTCTCTTCTCACACCCTCGTGGATCACCTAGAGCACCCCCTGGGTTGTGTGTACCCATTTCAAGACCACTTTTTTTTTCCAGATCTAATCTCGTACATCGACAGTCTGATTGCAACCTAACTTTTCGAAATTATCTTTCACTGTATTTATATTTAGTTCCTCCACTAATCTTCAGCAATTTGCGTTGTCCATATATCCTCCTGTGTACCTTGTTTTCACAGTTCTATACCTGAACTAGTTTTCTAAAATGTATGTCATGACCCCTAAGCATACATTCTGTGAAGATAACAGATTTAATAACACAGAAAAGGGGTCAAATCGTCATATAAGTTCAGGAAGTATGTTATTATACAAACTGAAGCAGATTTTTTATCAGAATGTCTCAATTTCATTAGTGTGATAATATGAATTGTGAATCTTCAAAACAGAGCAAAGCACACAGTTGCCTAGCTTTATGAAAGAAGTTAGAACCTCAGGACACACATTTGGAAATATTGGCTTAGAATTCCCATTCTGTCTCTTTATTTCAGGTCCCCAAATTTTATTGTTGATGATGCAGTTGGTGAGGTGGATTAATGAATATATGTATTTGTGTTTTTAGTTTTCACCTGAGTGGTGGAGAGGACAAGATTAAAGTCAAGAGAAGCGTTGAGAATGAGCCAAGGTAACAGGACAAAGTCTTATAAAGAGTGTAACATTCTTTCTCTTGCTCACTACTTTATCTGGTAGAGAAATGAAAACAATTAGGTGGGAAAGAAAATCTTAATCACATAGCACAGTTATTTCTTTAGCACTACTGTACACTACTTTTTTCTTGTAGTTAGAACTGTAATATAACAAACTGGGTAGTAATGTATATCTGATGAAAAATAATTGAGAAATAGGGCATTTCAAATGAATGGATTATTATTTTTAGTATTTCCAGTTTATTTATGATAACCCATTGCCTCTTACTTGAAATTGCAAAGGTACCTTCAAAGAAAATAGCTTTAATTAAAATGTTTATATATGATAACATCTAATAATATGGATAATAGATGCCAAAATGTTTTCAGCATTTAAAGGTATTAGCTAATTTTCTGAAGTCTCCATTTTAAAATTTATATCAGGATCATGCTTTAATCATGCAGGTAATTTAATTGATATGTCCAGCATATATGACCAGTTGGCATGTAAGGACCAACTGTTTAGAGTACTGTAAAACAAAAGAAAACCCCTAAACTTCCAAATGGAATACATTGAGTTGTATTTAGATTATTCAGGTCATGTATTGCATCTCTGTAGATTTTTTTTTCTTGAGACAGAGTCTCACTTTGTCACCCAGGCTGGAGTGCAGTGGTATGACCATCACTCACTGCAGCCTTGAACTCCTGGGCTCAAATGATCCTCCTGCCTCAGCCACCTGAGTAGCTGGGACTACATACATGTGCTACCATGCCTGGCTAATTTTTAAAATACTATTTTTGTAGAGACTGGGTCTCACTGTGTTGCTCAGGCTCATCACAAACTCCTGGCCTCAAGTTATCCTCCTGTCTCAGCCCCGCAGAGTGCTGGGATTACATGTACAGGCATGAGATGTTATATCTGGCCTCCATAGAATTTTTAAAAAATTTGTTGTAAAGCAAAAGTTTCTATAAGTCTTGCTGGATCTCAATAGACTGAATTGATATTAATGGATATACAGCCCTGATGATGGAGCCTGCTTCTTTTCAGGTGATATCTTCTTACTATGAGAAGATAAAATTTCATATGAGAATTGACCAGAGAGCTTTTTTTTTTTCTTTTCAATTCAACACTAGAGAAACAAATGTTTTGAAAGTTATATTGAAAGATGTCATTTTTGTATACATATTAAATGGACTGGATTGAGTCATCTGATTAGGGAAACTTGTTTTTATTTTCTGGTATTTTTTCTTTATGATATGAAAACATAGTTGTATATTTCAGTACTGTATTCTTGAAGGTGACAAAACTCTTCTCCACTATTTAACCAAATCATTTTTTTCAATCCTTTCTGTTAGGTCATATTGCATCTTCAGTAATGGATCCAGCAGCAATCAGGATCCCTTTGCTGGACACTTTGTGTAGCAATTGGGACAGCCCCAGATTTTGTAGATATAGCCAGTGGTATACCTTCTTCAGGCAGTCAACATTCGCTTTTTAGTTTACTTACTGTGGTTCTTCTGCTACCTGGTGATACTAAAGTCAGCCATCGTTAGTACATGTCAGCACCTCAGAAACTCTTCTTGAAGGACATTTAAATTCACGGGATTTCAGTTTCCTGGTCTGTCAAAGCAATGAGTAATTTTACAGAAAATTATAGGGAGAATGAACTGAAACATTGTATATAGCAAAATCCACATATTTAGGGGTTTTTTTGGTGTGAAATCTTGTCATTATTTAATATTTATGTTCATAGCCTTTCTTGCCTCTCTTTTTTCTATTCTCTATGGCTCTTACCCTCATTGATGAGGCTTTATAGTCTCAGTTTTTCTCAAAACCACAATCTACTACTTTTACACGCATTCTTTTTTAAAAAAACCTTTTCCTTTCAATTTGATTGTATCACTTAACACAGACCGTAGCTTCAGATAATGCTATCATACTCTATTGCCTAGACAGACAGGAAACCAAAGCCACAGAGAGGTTTTTTTTTGTTTTTTTTTTTCCAAATAAAGAATGGCTGATAGTAACAACAGATAGAATGTGACTTTGTAGAACCATAAAATAGTTTCAGTTTTCAGGATGAGAGGAAAACACACAGATAAGACCTGTGAAAATGTATGGCTCTTCCTGACTTCTTGGGTTTGGGTATTCAATATCACCCACAATACTTTGGGCTAATTATGTTCTCAGTATTCAAGACAAGTAAAAGGTCACTTTCCCAGCCATAAGTTCTCACCAGCTGGAGTGGTGAAGCTTGTCTTCAAACAATGATTTAATCAAGGGATACTTTTTCAAGAGCCATTTTAAAAATTGTTAAGCTATCATAGTCACATCTATATTCACAGCTATCATTATAGTCATTATGTTTGCCTTATCCTGAAATATGGCTTACATATGAATGGTAAGCAGTAGATCATTTTAGAGAGAGCTTTTCAGAGTTAATTATGAGAAGAGTAGAGCACCTTTTCCTTGAGATTAGCACAGATATTTAGGAAAGAAAACCGGAGCTATTCTTTAATTTCATCTATCCTTGAATAACAAATATTTCACATATTCCTTCTTATTTTTTAACACCACAAATAAATTACTACTATAACAAATACTTATTAATATTCATAGTTTCATAAATAAAATATGCCACTGCCTCTCCACTGGACATTCCATAACTAGTTTAACAACAATATTACCACTTTGTCTTTGGTATGTGGAGAGTAACTGATCTCAATAATATAACATCTTATATTATTCATTTCTCCTCTGAATATGAAGAAGAAACAAAATTTTTTGTGAATCTAGAGCCTTCACATATAAGCAAAAGAAATTCTCCTCTACCTGACAAAATAATGTTCTTACTTTTACCTCAGTGTTAAATTAATAGTTTTGTTTTCTGCTTTTGACTATAGCTGTGATTGTAGTTGAACAGAAAATGATATTACTTTAAATTATAGAACCAAAAGTTTTTAACAGGGCTTTGGAGATACATTTCTTTACTTTCCATAGAGGTATTTCCTTTTTAAAGACCTTCAAGGTCAACCATTCTATAACCTTCTAAAGTAATATGCTGGGCAATCACAGAGTCGATTTTGATTATTTATTTTGTGAAACTTTTTACCATACAAAGTACTTGCAAATGCTTCATGGAGATAGAAAATTATTTCTTGCTGTTCTGAAGAAATTGTACCACATTCATAAATAGTAACACCCTTTATAGTGTTAGTAATTAGAAATAGTTAATTTCTTTGTTTTGTTTTTTTTCTTTTTTTTTTTTGAGACGGAGTCTCGCTCTGTCGCCGAGGCTGGAGTGCAATGGCACGATCTT
>NW_012119376.1:2538536-2594254 GCF_000951035.1 Colobus angolensis palliatus | reverse complement strand
CCATGTTAGCTAGGATGGTCTCGATCTCCTGACCTCGTGATTCGCCCACCTCGGCCTCCCAAAGTGCTGGGATTACAGGCATGAGCCACCACACCAGGCCGAAATAGTTAATTTCTAATAGTTAGAAATAGTAATTTCAAAAGACAAATGGTCAGTTGAAATCATAGTTTTTTTAAAAAAAAGTTAATTTGGGGCCACAAAGAAAAAAATATAGAATTAACCACAGGAATGCTGTTTTCTTGTGTTTATGCTTTAACTAGTGACTAATATATTACTATAAATATTAAATATTAAAATATTTCTGAAAAGAAATGGAGTTATATGATAGAATTATACATGCAGTAGCCTATGGAATCTATTAATATTGGAATATTTTTAACATTATAATTTACACAGCAGCAGAGAAAGTCTGTGAGCACCTTGGCTAATCTCTTCAGTCTCAACAGGTGATGGTCATCCCTCTATATCCAAATATTCTGTTTCTACTACCAAATGACAACCAACCAATCAACAACAACAACAACAGTTCTATCTGAAATGTTTCCCTAGGTTGGTGCTTTGGGCCCTTCTAGTTTACAATGCTACCAATAATACTAATTTAGAAGGAAAAATCATTCAGCAGAAGCTCCTAAAAAATAATGAGTCCTTGGATGAAGGCTTGAGGCTACATACAGTGAATGTGAGACAACTGGGTAAGTGACTAATTTTTTATAATATACATTTTATACAACTATATATTCAGGTTTACTTGAAACAACAGAAATTTTCTTTACATGCTATTTATTTATGTACATTTTTTTCTGATGATGAAGTTCATCACAAATGAGTGACATAGCAGAAAAAAAAATTCAGCTCAGTATCTGTGAATCCAAGGGAATGAAGGAGGTAGATGAAAGTTCATATTTTACTTTAGGAACATATTTTGAAAATACTAACAATATGAACAAAATGCCAGAATGATCTTGATCATCATTGTTGTCAACTTTAGGAATAAAAAGAGTGTGTAAATGTGGATGTGGGAACTCTAATGAGATACATCTTATGGAAGGAGATTTCCTGTTATAAAACATCTCCTGCTGGGCATGGTGGCTCATGCCTATAAT
The DNA here is from genome assembly GCF_000951035.1 of Colobus angolensis palliatus. Taxonomy (NCBI): domain Eukaryota; kingdom Metazoa; phylum Chordata; class Mammalia; order Primates; family Cercopithecidae; genus Colobus; species Colobus angolensis. The sequence continues at coordinate 2,593,151 of NW_012119376.1, read as the reverse complement.
CCCAGCACTTTGGGAGGCCAAGGTGGGAGAATCACTTGAGCCCACGAATTCGAGACTAGCCTGGGCTACATAGGGAGACTGTCTCTATGAAAGATTAAAAAATTAATTGGGTGTCGTGCTGTGCACTTGTAATCTCTGCTACTAGGCAGGCCTGAGACAGGAGGACTACTTGAGCTTGGGAGGTCAAGGCTGCAGTGAGCCATGTTCATGCCACTACACTCCAGCCTGGGCAACAGAATAAGACTTTATCTCAAAAAAAAAACCAAACAGAAAATATCTCCTTCTCTCATGTTCCCTGTCTCTATTAGTAATACCACTGTCTTCACAGGACTAGGTCAGGAATCTGGGGGTTCTGTTGGACCTAGAATCAAGTCTCTCCTAGAAATCGTTCACATCCTAAGCTCTAACCACACATGACATGGCTTGTACTTCCACAAAGAGGCTGTGCTCCTTTGTATGCCCTTTTTCTATCTTTGCACACCGTTCTCCACTCCCACCGTCAACCTCATTATCACCTATGTATTTTTAAAGATAGCTCCTAAGTCACCTCTTCTATAGAAACTTTTCTGAAATCAAGTATAGACATCACTGCCTTTGAGCCTCTACTTCATGCTGTCCAGGTGCCTAGAGCATCATACAGACTAGATATATTTATGTTCATATATGTATATTTCATATATAATGTTCATATATATAGTTCATATATATGTATTGTGTGTGTGTGTATATATATATATATATATTGTAGACAATAATCGCTTACTTAAGAACACGTTTTCTTTTTTCTTTAACTCTTACTTTCCACATATTCCCAGAACCCAGCACATCCCCTGGAACTTGAACACTTATTGAATAAATGAATGAATGAGTCTGCATGAGAATATTTTAGGAAATCAAATGTTCACAAATATGGATAACAAAAAGCAGTTGTTTTAATGTTATTCTATGATTACAATTGTACTGTGATTAGGTACATTAGTAGAGATCAAAAGAAAAGAAAACTTTGACCCTTTGCCTTCTCTACACTGAGGAGGTTGAATTGAGGGAGGCGTGTTCCTCAGCCTTGAAGAGGGCGATTGCGACCAAGGCCAGAATCACAGTGTAGTAAAGAGGCAGGCATCTCCACTTCTGTGAGGAGCTACCCATCTCTATTGGGTGGATGTACACAGTTACAAAGAACTCATAGAGATGGATGAATGCAAATAATACTAATAATACTAATCATGACAGTAAACCATTTCTGAGTCTCTTTGGGAAAATACTTACTTCTTAACAAATGGGGCTTTTTGGAGGGAGGGAGAATGGAACCTGCTATCCTTTCACGTATAGGAGTCTTCACAAAGAAGCAACCTGACAAATGGTAGTTTATCTATGACTGGGGAACACTAGGAGGACCAGCACCATCTGTATCCTCATAGGCTGGGAAAGCCCAGCACCACTTTCTCCATATATATACCTAAACATTTAATTTATACCATTTAATTTAAATTATCCATTTTATTGTTTTTCTGCAAGTGAGTCTGTGGATAAGTGCTTCTACCAATGGAAAAATAAAAAGCTAAATCCTAACAGTTTTAAAGCTTACAGTATACATGGGAAAGTTATTTGAATTTTCAGTTGGTGATGACAGTACTTGTTCCCAGAAAACTGATATAACTTGCTAATGTTCACTCCTGAAATACAAGAGTTTATTGTTGCTGTTGATGTATTGCTGTTACTTTGATATTCTTTAAAATATAAAATCTGAATCATTGATGTCATGAGGCTTACTTAGAGAGTTGTCAAACCAAAAGTCAGATGATTTGAGGTTACAGAAATCCGAGGGTTTGTTGGTTTGCAGGTGACTTCCTGTGGCCCCCTTAGCTTCCAGGCAGGAGACGCTATCAGAGCAGCTGGAACATTTTCTATAAAATAGCCACACAACTCAAAGGTGACATTATCGAGTCATCATTTATAGGCTTTACCCTTTGAAAAAAATCAAATTACATTTTGAATTTTTCAAGATTGTTTTCCTTCTCTATAGGGTTTATTTCTTTGAATAAAACTAGTATCTGCAAATGATTAGAATGATAATGTATGTTTCATGTATATACTTAAATAAATGTGATTTTTACTAATGGTTTTGTCTGATGTAATGGTTTTTGTATTTGAAGTGTATTAAATGTTAATACTTTTTCTAACTTTTTTTTTTCAAATTCTGAACATAAACGGTAATATTTTGGTATTACATTAAAGAAATACCTAATTAACAGCATTGTCATTTTGCTTTCATCTTGCATCTCTAACCTCTAACTTTAAAAAATAGGTGAATATTTCTCATGCTGGTTCTTATGTTCATATAGGTCACTGTCTTGCTGTGGAGGAACCCAAAGGCTACTACTGGCCATCTATCCAACCTTCTGAATACGTTCTTCCTTGTCCAGACAAGCCTGACTTTTCTGCTTCGCGGATATGGTAATATTTTCACTGACTCTTGCAGCAAAGCTCCACGTTATCAGCCTTCCCAGGGTTATACGTGCAGCACGGTAGTTCTCAGGCATTATATTGATTGCAAAGAAGGGCAGGAATCTCTGTGTATGCCTATATCATTCACTCCTGGGGAATAAAGATAACATAAGTGGATGACTCAGAAAGGCAGTGTTTTCCTCCCAGCCACATGCTAATCAAGCCGTCTCACAGAAAAACTGAAGAATTTAGAAGCCAGCGGGTAGCACCAGAGCAAAGTACCTTGTTTGTGGATGAACCTAGCCTAGCCTTGGAATATGCATCTGGAAATCTGAAACTTTTTAGCTATTTGGACTGATTATTGTTGGAATGGGGAGAGGAGGCAAAGAGGAAATGAAGACAAGATCCAGATTGGGATAGTCTACTGATGGAAACTGTCAGGGTATAGATTTTCTCTAAGTGTTTAACAGAAACCTCAGAGACAAGATAATTGCAGGGATTCATGGAATAGCAAGTTAAATCCATTTCTCCACCCACCTCATTCCCAATTAGAGTTTTCCGGGGGAAATTCAGGAATGGAAACTGCCTAAGCATACATACTTTGCATACTGTAAATACTGCTGGGTTTGACACTTTGTAGGGAGGAAAGAAGGGGACTTTAGAGATGTATGGACTTGGGTGAAATGTGGCTCCATCTCTTCCTGGCTGTGAGAACTTGGAAAATTCATTGATTTATCAAATTCCATTTAATCTTCTGTAAGATGTGGATTATAATCTGCTTTGCAGAGTTATGTGAACTCAAAATCAGATTTTACCTGTAAGGTTCTTAAAGCAGTACTTGACCAGTGTATCCTAGGTTAGGATATTGCTGGTATATTGTTTCTATGTTGCATGCTACTGATTTTTTCCCCGTAAGAATTTTTAGCATGAAATTTATTTCAATGCATTATAGTTTTATTTTCAAAGGAAACTTACCTAGAAATCAAGGCAAATCCCAAAAGTTATTAACTAATTTTTTCAGTTCTAATATCATTTATAGGAAAACAGGAAAAGAAAACTTGTAGAAGGAAATAGTACAAATGGAGAAACAAACTGGGGTGAGAGAGGAGAGAATAAGGAAGGGTAAGAGAGGAGAGAATAAGGAAGGGTGAGAAGAATGAGGTGGAGAAATGGAAAGAATTTGAGAACATTGTATAGATAGGGTGGTAAACAGAAATAGGCTAGAGAGATAGAACGTAGACATGTAAACAGGTCCAGAGATAAACAGAGAATTAAAATGAAAACAGAGTGAGAAGCTCAGTGTCTTAAAGGGAAGCTTAGCCATTGATCATATTGTAATAAATGTATACATCATGTAAAAATCCCTTTAAACAGTACAAAATAATATCAGTTATATCAAATATTTAAAATACCTATTTTGTTTCATAGTTATTACAATGCTACCAACCCATCGGTAACCTACTGGGGACCTCCTGATATCTCCAACTGTTCAAGTAAGTGAGCAATTTTCCTTTATTTCTCAAGGATAAAATGACATGACTTCAGGCTTCATGGTTTTCATTGTCTTCAGGAATATTCTTGTGCTATGTGATACTGTTTTCATATTAAAAGGCAAATGATTATTTCACTTAAGACAGAAAATACTTTTTGCTCTCATTTTAACTTTCTGTTCTGTAGGGGATTAAAAATAGGAAAATCTAGAGAAGACAAAACGAATATATAAATTGATATTTGTATCAATGTTTTGTAGTTTGCATTAATTTTAAAGAGCAAATTACCCTTATTCAGTGATTCTGGGGATGTTTCTCTTAGAACTTTGTGTGTTCATCCCTCCAAGTTATTTGTATCTTACTAAAGAGAGAAGTTAGCCTCTGCATAGAAAGAAATATTATTGCCTTGTGAATATGAGGATGAGGTATACACAGGAAAATCTCACTTCCTTGCTTCAACTGTAAAGTAAAATGTTACACTCTACTTTGGATTCCTGGAAATGCTCAAAATATGCAGGTAAAACTTAGTGTTGTTTTCTTCTGCCTTTGTTTTAGAAGCAAATGAAGTTGCTAACCAGATTTTAAATTTAACTGCTGATGGGCAGAACTTAACCTCAGCCAATATTACCAACATTGTGGAACAGGTCAAAAGAATTGTGAATAAAGAAGAAAACATTGATATAACACTTGGCTCAACTCTAATGAATATATTTTCTAATATCTTAAGCAGTTCAGACAGTGACTTGCTTGAGTCTTCTTCTGAGTAAGTATTTTTTTTTTTTTGGAGAGTAAATTTTATTGGATAATGATGTTACATGATTTCTCACCTATCTGAATACTTTGTGCCCAGATTTTAGAATTCAAATCTCTGCAAGATGTATTGATAGTCATTCATAGTGAAGCAAGGTCATTCGCAATGTGAACTTAAAAGTTCTGTATGGTCTTTTTTTGAGAAATACAATTTACAATATACATAGCCCTAGAAAGCACAAGCAGTCTTTCATTTTTTACTTGAAAATTCTAAATTTAGTTTAAAAATTCTAAAATTCTAAATTTAGTTGACCAGTAGAGTTATGCATAACTGGTCATTGTAAGTCCACTATACTGTGAACTGTGTCACTGACAGCCACAGCCACATGATTGTTGGACTTCTGAAATGAACACGCTGGGGCAGATGAAAATGTACCTGTATTTATATGATTCAATTTGTATTTAATTGCTTCACTTAATATATAATATTAAAATATTTAATGTTTTTCTCTTTCTTCCCTTCTACATTTCTCTGAAGAAAATTTTATATTTGTTAAAAATGTATTTTCTAACAATCTAAATAACAATATAAACATTTTTCTAGTGTCTTGCAGTTCACAAAACACTTTTATCGCATTATTTCCTTTGATTGTTGATAAGCTGTTAAGGTAGGGAGAATGCTTTTTTATGTGAGAAAAGAGAGGCCAAAACAAATGAAAAACAGTATTTGTTCAGGATGATTTAACTGTTGATTTTCTTTAAAGCAGATATTTCTCTTGAGGATTTATCCATCCCTGTGATTCCATGTTTTAACAGATATCACTATGGATTGGGGTAATTTTATGGGTGTTCATGTTAAGATCAGAAAATCTGAACACAACTTTATTTTGTTTGTATTTTGCCATGCAGCAAAACATGTTTGTTTAAGAATCTAAAATATCGTATTACTTAATAGTGGTATTTTTGTCATTTCTTTAGAGCTTTAAAAACAATTGATGAATTGGCCTTCAAGATAGACCTAAATAGCACATCACATGTGAATATTACAACTCGGAACTTGGCTCTTGGCGTGTCATCCCTGTTACCAGGGACAAATGCAATTTCAAATTTTAGCATTGGTCTTCCAAGCAATAATGAATCGTATTTCCAGGTAATGAGCCAGTGGTTTCTTTCATTTTAATTAATTACTTAGACATATAAAAACTTGCTGATCACTTAGCAGTTGCTGCTTCCAAGCGGTCTTGGTCCATGAAGTGGCAAGCAGGTCTGAATGTTGGCTAAGTTTAACTAGAGCAGTAGCCATAAGGTATTGTGGGAGCTCAGAGTGAGTATACTTTCATAATCTGGGTGACAGGGGAGGTCAGCTTACCTTCTACAAGAGGGGTTACTGGAGCTAAGCATGAGTAGGGGCCACCATACTTGGGGTGAGCATCAGTTCAGTTAGAGGAAAGAGCTTTAAGGGCCCCAAGGTGAAAAGAAGCATGGTACATTCTCTTTGCCAGTGGTTCTGAAACTGAACATTAGAATCTTCTGGAGAATGCTGGGTGTGGTCTCTTATGCCTGTAATCCCAGCACTTTGGGAGGCCTAGGTGGGTGGATCACTTGAGGCCAGGGGTTCGAGACCAGCCTGGCCAACATGATAAACCCGGTTTCTACTAAAAATACCAAAAAAAAAAGTTAGCCAGGCATGGTGGTGCATGCCTGTAATCCCAGCTATTTGGGAGACTGAGGCACGAGAATCACTTGAACCTGGGAGATGGAGGTTGCAGTGAGTCGGAATCATGCCACTTCCCGCCAGCCTGGGCGACAGAGCAGGACTCTGTCTCAATAGAAAAAAAAAAAAGAATCTTCTGGAGGACTTGTTAAAACAGATTTCTGGGACCTACTCCAGGAGTTTCTGATTTAGTAGGTTCTGGTTAGGCCCACCAAATTTGCACTTTTAACAAAGTCCTTAGACATTGCTGGTCTAAGTATCACACTCTGAGAACATGTGATGTAGAAGTCTGAGATAGCAGATGACAGTATGGCTGGACACATACGCTGGGGCTAGATTAATGGAGAACCTTTTCAACATGTTCAAGCAATGCATAAGCAAAGAATTTTCAAGTTCCTACTACATGCCAGACACTGTTAGCCACCAGAGCAAACAAAATTAATGAAGCATTGTCCTTGACCTGGGAGAGTATAGTATGTGAAGCGCAATCTATCTTTTAACTGTGGAGATAGAACAAACTGAAAATATAAAAAGCCTGAAATCAGGATACAGGCAAGACGTTTTTTCTCCATTAGACTACAGGCTCTTTTGGGTAATTCTCTTTCACATTTTAAGAGTAAAACTCAGTCAACTTCAGTCTTATTCCAAGACAATTTGCAAGAAAGCTTTCTTTGGCCTTGTGCTATGGTTTCAGGAAGAATGCTATCTGAGAGTGTTCATAAAATTTTAATGCAGTCTGAAATAAACAAGTTAACTTCAGTCTCTTTCTCTTTCTCTCTCCCTCGCCCCTTCCTCCCATAGTTATTATCTTTCACTACGTGTTTTGAGAAAACCTCAAAATCTGCTTCTGGTAAATCTAATTCTTATACTTGAAAGTGTTGACTGATTTGTAGATTTCTTCTATGTCTTAATTAAAATCAGTGCATTTTCTCCTTTGACACACATGTAAAACCCAAATGAGATCTACAGCTCTGTCTGTAGGGGTTTATCCAGGAGTTGCAGTGACTACTGTAGATACAAAGGGAAGTCCTGGTACTGGCTAATTTGAACTTGCAATTGTTCACTCTCCTAACTATGCATGTGGAATAAAGTTATTACCATTTAATTATGATTACTTGACCAATATATCTCTATGTGTGTGACAGATGGATTTTGAGAGTGGACAAGTGGATCCACTGGCGTCTGTAATTTTGCCTCCAAACTTACTTGAGAATTTAAGTCAAGAAGATTCTGTATTAGTCAGAAGAGCACAGTTTACTTTCTTCAACAAAACTGGACTTTTCCAGGTAAGCACATTCATTAAATTATTATTTTTCAATTGCAAATGAAGTGTCTTTGCTCAAAGGAAAAAAAACAAAAGTTTAGATTCCTTTGAAATATATCAGAAGGTTTAGAAAAATTTACTGCATTTTCAAAAATGAAAATTTTTAATGTAATTGTTGAAATATTTTATTTCAGATAATATGCTTATTAACAAGTTGTATGTACTTCGGTTTTTAAAATAATTCAAGTATTAGGCTAAGGCTTGCATTAAACAATTAGAAATTGAATTAGTGAAGAAATGACTGTTAATTATTGCTTTCATTAAATATTTTATGCTTTCCAATCATTTAGGCCTTTAGAGTTAAAGAAATTGCACACCAAAGGAAAGGGTTTTTTTTTCTTTAATTCAACAGGAAGCACTGTTTACATAATGAGCAGCATTCTTGGCTTTAATCAGTTTTCCCATTAGTATTTCAAGTGACCTTTGGTCTTTACACATCCGCAGAGTAGGATGGCATTGTGCTAAGCACATATTATCATTTTTATTGGCATCATTTGTAGATTCTAGAAGGCCCACTGCCAGCAAACACTGGTGACCTCTCTTTGCCTTTACAAGTACAACCTGATCAAGAGCAGTTTTGCTGGACCCTTTTTAAAAAATAAAACGTATCTATTAAATTCAAGATATCATTGCATATTGAACAATGTGACTTATATAAAAGAAAATAGCAAGTCTCAAGGCCAGAGAATTGTTTGTAGTAGATCTGCCTTTATATATCATATGTAGAGGAACAGCCAAGTAGAGATATAGTCAAGGAAAAGAATACCATGGAATCCTTGACAGTAATTAATTCCGAAATTTAAAAATTTTATCAACAAATGTTTTAGGAACCAGCTCTATACAAATTTTGTGATTTATATGAATGCAATTTATATATTTTATATAAAAACATGTGTAATTTATCCTGAAGGATTTAATAGCTATAAACATATACAACTGCAGTTTTAAAAATTATGGAATTTAAAGTGTATGACAATGTTACCTTAAAACTAGTATAAAAATGCAGTAGGTGTCACAAAGTGTGAATGGTACAGAAAGGGGGTCCAGTGCAGGGGTAAGGTTTAGCCCTGCACTCTTAAATTTGCAACTCTTAGATTTGCAAGGATCTGTCATTGTTTTGAGTCATCACCACATCATTGTTTCCTTCTCCTTTGATATTTCCCTACCAAAGTTGTTATTAGGAAGCGTATCTGGCCAGGTGCAGTGGCTCATGCCTGTAATCCTAGCGCTTTGGGAGGCTGAGGAGGGAGGATTGCTTGAGACCAAGAGTTCAAGACCAATCAAGCCAACATAGTGAGACCCATCTCTAAGAAAACAACAACAAAAAAAGGAAGCTTATGTTCGGTTTCTAAAGTTAATTTACTAGAGAATGAAAAAACTTTAAAGGTTCTGTGGTGCTCCCCTATCATAGAGGGCAAGGTACGATGGTGTTGTTTTGTGTTTTACTGAAAGGCTGAGTGTCACTATTTAATAGCTGAGTTTAATAGTGACCACCACACAAAATTAGTAAAAAGCTATATTCTGGATGCTGAATTTTATTTAGAATTTATCCTGTGATTATTCCAAAACAACTGATTTGTAAGCTATGATATAAAGAGAAATTCAGGAGATTTGACAAGAAATACAAGGGAAAGAAAAAAATAGAGATGAACTTGCTGAATAGAATGCTTATTGGTCCATACCATTTTATGGGACAGATTTGATTTCCTGACAGCCTTATTCCTTAGTGAAACCCGCAGATGCTGGCAAGGAAACAATCAGAGAAGAAGGTAGATGTCCTGAATGGGACTTGAATCCAGTATATTACTTTTAGATATAAGTTAGTAAACATGTCAAGCTGTTGGCATGGATATGAAAGATGTATTGCTTTTTATTTTTCACACCATATTTTCTTTATACTTCTCTGAAAGAAAACAGTATCTATTTTCTGGAGTAGGGAAATGATCTAATTGTTTCGCAGCGTTTTATGAGTTTATATTATTTATGAGTCTGCATTGTTTCAGATGTTAACTGGCTGACAGCAGTCACCACAATCAAGAATGTAGTTTCATGAACTCAGTCTTACAATATTGGCTCCCGGCGTTCCCTCAATGTATTTATTATAATAAGGGAAGTAGCAAACCTCCTTCAGGAAAGCCAGCAACTTGATGTGATAAACAGGATGTTCTAGAACTGAAGATCTTAAGTGTAAAACTTGCTGACAGTTTGCTTATTTTGGAGCACCAAACTAAAATAAAAGTATGTACTTCTGACTGATACACGCGATTTTTTTTTTCTTCAAAAGGATGTAGGACCCCAAAGAAAAACCTTAGTGAGTTATGTGATGGCGTGCAGTATTGGAAACATTACTATCCAGAATCTGAAGGATCCTGTTCAAATAAAAATCAAACATACAAGAACTCAGGTAAGAAAATGCTCCCAATAGGATTTGGACAGAGGTGGACTATTTAAGATACTAATGGGGACTTTTTTTCTACATGTTAAAAAGTAACTGACCCTTTTTTATGGAATAGGACCCAGTTTTCCATAAAGAGAGAATAGCTGGTCAGGTAGTGCTTCAAAGTCACAGTAAATTGAAGCAGCTGGAGAAGTTCGTTTTATCTAGGACTCAATAATCAGAAAGAGAAGGGAAGTGAAGAGAAGGGCTTCTTTTTTTAAGATACAACATATATTGCTTCAAATAAATTAGATGCAGATGTAGTTGCACAATTCTGCCAGTAGAGGTATTGGTTGTTTCTTTGTATTTCTGTGTATGAAAGAAACAGGGGAGGATGGACTTATTTTTTGAGAGATTAGCAGTTGTTTAGTCTTTGCAAATGTTGCTTTTCTTGTGGCTTCATTACCCTTGTCATCTGTTTGTTTCATAAAATTAGATGGAAGTTCTTTATTGTCCCAGATGGCCCAAGAACAGGTTTTTCTCACTTTTCTAAAGGGCCCTCGTCATGATTCTGCCATGTATTAGATAGGCAGGAAGGCAGGCCGGAAATGAGTGTGCTGAGGATTGAAAGCCAAGTCACCTGAGATCTAGCCTCCTATGTCACGAACCATCTTAGACTTCTGTGTTCAACACTTTGGCGTCCTTTGTTTCAGCCCCTTCATTCATGAAGGAAGATTTTTAAAAATTGTACAACATACATAATATAAAATGTATCATCTTAATCACTTTTAAGTGTACAGTTCGATAGCATTGTGTTCACATTGTTATGCAACCGTGACCACTATCCATCTCCCCAGCTGAAACTCTTCTCCCATTAAATACCCATTCCCTCTTCTCTACTTTCAATAGCACGTGGCAATCACCATCCTACTTTCTGTCTCTTAATTTCACTACTCTAAATACCTCATATAAGTGGAAACATATAGTGTTTGTCCTTTGTGACTAGCTTATTTCATGGCACAGTGTCTTCAAGGTTTATCCATGTTGTAGCATCTGTCAGAATTGACTTCCTTTTTAAGGCTGAAGAGTATTTCACTGTATGTATATACCAGATTTTGTTTATCTATTTCTCCATCGATAGACGCTTGGGTTGCTTCTACTTTTTGGCTCTTGTGAATAATGCTACTGTGAGCATGAGTCTACGGGTATCTCATCTAGTCCTTGTTTTCAATTTATTTATGTAAATACCCAGACATAAAGGAGAATTTTGAAGATGATGTTAAATTGCAGTGTCAAGAGCTTTTCTAAATGCTAAGAATGAGAGTAGAATCAATATATTTAATGAATGGGACCTTTGTAGTAACCTACAGATAAATGAGTAGTTAGTGTGATTCCTCATGAGGTTAGAGTTGATTTTTGCTTGAATTCTCTATGGGAGAGAAGAAGATCCCCCTAAATTGCCTGATGTTTTTAGGTTGAATTGGCATGTTAATACTAATCTATTTCTTTGTGAAACCCTTTGTGTTTTTATTTTTTTGCCATATTTAAATCATGGCATTTTAAACACAATTTCACATATTTATTCTTATGTTAATATAGGAAGTGCATCATCCCATCTGTGCCTTCTGGGATCTGAACAAAAACAGTAAGTTTTAAAATACTAGTTGTCTTAATATAGATAACAACCGAATTTTAAACATTGTTAGACACCCCCATTTCCTTTAATTCCACCCCAAACCAGAGTGAGTCACAATGTAAGTGTAAATGGCAAATGAGTTGCAAAGTTAGTTTAGGTAGCTTGGAAAGTCAGTTCTAATTTCTGTAACTTTTTAGTCATTGCAAGAAGAAATAGGCAGACTTCACTGTGTTTTCTTTCATTTTTTCAGTTGAACAGCCTCTTTAACATCAGTTATTTGTATAATACAGCATACAATTTTATTGCTACTTTTGACAAAAGTGTACGTGCACTTAATCTCATTCTTCTAAGACACATTTGAGGAGATTATTTGATATGTGTAAGGCAGACAATTTAAAATCCAGCTTCCAGAACTCCAGTTATGAGGGAGGTGAGAAGCTGACCTGACTAAAGGAATGTAAATATAGAAATGGTTATAATGGATATGTATTACTTGAAAGAGATGAACAGCCTGCAGCATTAGATTTGACAATCAAGAAAGGAAGACAAAATTAAGGGATATATCAATCAGTAGGCATAAGGTGTTGAAATCTCTTTGAAAGGAAGTACAAATAAAGAAGGCTCTTCTGTTTGTCCCCTTGTGAGGATTATTGTGGCCAGATTCATTCTGATATCAATGCAGGCTGCTTTGCTGATGAAAACAGCCTGAAAAGGGTGAAAACTTTTTTTGATGGTCCTACAGGTGTTTTTTGGTGGAGGGGTTTAGTTGCATAATTTTGAGAAGATCTTTACTCATTTGCATAGTTAAAAGTATCACTTTATATCTTAAAATCTTTATTAAATAAAAGGATTCAGTACATTGACAATATGTGTTGCTCATATTCCGTTTTATACCATAAAAGTAAGATAAGGTGGGTTCAAGCCATTTACTGTCAGTTACCACCAGTAATGATTGCTGTATACATAAATAACACATTCTAAGAAAGCAAACCTTCTTTGTTATTATGTCTTCATGAAAATGTAGATTACCCCTCAGAAAAAAATCATTGGTTCATAGTGTGTAATGTATTCGAAGAGGAGTATTCTTTTTATGGAAGTTCGTTTTAAAATATGTTAAAAATTAAACTTGAATCAAACATTTGTGGAACTCTCAAGTTTGAACCCACTGATTAGATCACCTCTAACTGCCAACCCAGAACTAACATTTGATGATTCTAGGAATCCAAATTATTCTAAGCACTGAAAGCTTTCATAATGGTATCCGTTTTATAGATAAACTCTATACGGCAGAAGAGACTGAGGCAAATTTCTCTATAGAAGGTCTCATCCATTATAGAGAAGACACTGACCTGTTGTTTTCACACTGTTTGTTGATTCCTTCAACAGAAAGTTTTGGAGGATGGAACACATCAGGATGTGTTGCACACAGAGATTCAGATGCAAGTGAGACGGTCTGTCTGTGTAACCACTTCACACATTTTGGAGTTCTGATGGTAAGGGGGGGATTTCTAAGCTCATTTTGACATGCTATAACTGTGGATGTCATACTCCTTTTTGCATGTATTTTTAGATTATGTATTTTGGGAATTATTTTCTGATTAGTTTTCATCTGTACCATGAATCTTAATTCTTAATAAAGAATCTAATTAGCAAAGATCACATATTAAAAATACATGAAAGTAATTAGAGAAAAGAACTTTCTCCCTTTTTTTATCCTGTAGCATTAACAGTGATGATAAATAATCTCAGAAACATGAAAATTCCATGAAACTTTTTAATTAAGAGAGAAACAGTATCAAGGAGATGGGCAGGGAGACAAGTGGGGGAGGGAGAGAAGGTTAAAGAAGAAAATACTGGGTATTACTAACATGGAAGGGAATTGTGAATAGTGTGATCAAAAAAAAATTTTCTTATGTTATCACTCACTCAATGTATTTGAACGTTACTTTGTACCTGGTACTGCACCACGTGTTCTCCCTCATAGAGACTGCAGTTTGTTAGGACAGACTAGTGACTAGGGTTAGAATGGAGACTTCAGAGCTGCAAGAGAGATGATGGTTATGATGTTTCTGTCATTCTTAGTCCTCTACATCATTCTTTCCTTCCTTCTTCCATGCTCCTGTTTTATCTTATTAGCTAGCTTGCCATACAGTTTTAAACAAAAATTAGATTGCATCATTGTATTTTTCTTATCTCACCAAATTTTAAGATGCACCATACATCCAGCGACTTGTTTGAACTCATCCATAGATTTATACCTTTACCTTTTATCCGGTGTACTTGTGATTTTGCAGACACTTTTCTGGGCTCTAAGGTACACTCTGGGTTGTAGCATAGCCTTTATTTCTGTATGGTTTTCATAAAGGGACCAAACCACATTTGTTTTTTAATAGGAGATAGGAGTAATGTGAGCTGAGGCAACAAAGCTTTTCAAATTAGAATCACAGACGTCAGGTTTTGTTTATTCCCGCCTTTAAATCTTGCATCCTTCTTCCTGTGGGGACTGGGAGGAAGCTGTGAGGATCTGTGGGATGTAGTATTTGGCTCATGAATCTACTCAGCCTATGTAAATGGCCATTGTCATGGCAACCTTGCTAGTTGTAATTTTCCTGACAATCAAGTACATAAATGCTCTGTAGAATAAGAACAAGTCATTTAAAAAAAGTGATGAATCATAAAAGATACCTTTTTAACTATCTAAATACAAATATTTTGCTTTTGCTGCCAAAACATGAAAATGAACAATTAACTGTTGCATGTTTTCCTTAAGTAATTATAAAAGAAAGTTCCATTTCCTTCCGTGTTCTCTTTTCTGCAAAAGTGATAGCAGACATTCTTTCAAAGACCACTTATTTTTCATGATCACTCATTCAGCTATGTAAGCTTTAGCTTAATTCATTTAAATATTTCAACTGTGTGCATGTTGTAAGTCTAATATTGAATAGATAACCGTAACAAAATTTAGTCTTCAGAGATGATTTTTATGCAGCCAGAGTTTGCCTGCCCATGACTTCACATGGCCAGCTCCTTCATATATTGTCTAAATTGTATTATGAGTTTGTAATTACATATTTTTTTTCTGCTGCCATTTGATTGAATGGTTAATTTTATGTATATGTATATATATGAAGATAAGCATCGTTCATGCTATCTTTCCATTTTCCGCCTTGTCTGTTTTTGTAATATTAAAAATTGTTGGTAGAGAATATTTTCAGAATGTATCCTTTTTAGTGTTGTTCTCTTATCTTTTCAGTTTTTCCAGACCAGCAAGATTTTGTTAAGAGTTTTTCTTGACTTAGAAACTCTTTATTCACTTGTATAAGATACTCCCAGAGTCTGCATTGTCCCATGACACATTCACCAATTCACCATATGAGATGCTAAAGCAGTGCACCTCATACCTATAATTATATCTTCTGATCTACAAATATTTTCATAATTTAATGTCTTCTGCTACAGTTCTTTGTACTAAAACTGGCTTTCATGAAGATTAGTACATTTTCATATTGGCTATATCATAAAAGTTTTCATATTTTCATTCTCTAAAAGAACAAAACAACATGAAATTGTGTATAAATCTGTATCAATAAACAGCCTTATTTAGTTTCTAGTTGAAATTCTGGATTTAATTGTGATTTGCAAGTCATAGGTTTTTCAAGGATTTGTGACACATCACTTGGTAATCTCTCAAAAACATGACTCATCTCTCTGGGCTAATGAATCATTCGTTGAGGTAGCCTATCTGAGTCAAGTGGCACCGACTCAAACCCCATCCCATGTACCTTGGGTGTCCCGTGTTCTCCCAGTATATTAAGGGATTCCTGGGATAAGAAGATAGGGGAAACCCCCTCAGACTCTGAGCCTTTGCTTCTGCTGAATTCCATCACTTTGTGCATTGCTTGATGTCGCAGAGATACTGTACCTGTTCTTTACTGCATCAGTGAAACCTGAGACTAACCCACATTTCTCTCTCTCTCTCTCTCTCTCTCTCACACACACACACACACACACACACACACACACACACACACACCTGTGTGTGAGTAGCAGATTTTATTGGCATTTCGATGAAAATTAAAGACAATTCACATATAGAAGGAAAAATCATAAGCATTTTCTCCCTAATTTAAAACGTAAACGTTTACACTAGATATTCAATACATCCCTTCTCTAAGAACACTCCATTTTTGAACATCTATATAATGGAGGTACCTTTCTCCTCCAACCAAGATTGAGTGATTGGTCTTACCTCAAGATTTATTCCTATCCCAATCCCCCATTTAAGGAGGAAAAGAAAGATTTTCCTAGCAAGTGCAGACTTTGTAAGTCTCCCTTAGCGCATTGAAATTAATACTTTATATGAATACACTGGAAAGTATTTACTTCTTTCCACTCCACAACAGCTCCGAACAATTTAAATTATATCCTTTCAGTACTATAGGAATAAAAAAATCTATGACCCCCAAAACTCTTAGTGGCATCTCATTTATGAAAATAAAGACTGTCCCACCTCATACATACCAAGCATTGAAATGACCAGGATTAGGAGCCTCCGCACTACCCATGGAGCATGGCAGTCATAGCACCAGCAAAGCCTCTAGCTGAGCTACTTGCTTCCTGGCAAGGAACCTAAAGGCTTGAGGGTTTGGCCGTATAGACTACCAGGGTCTCCATTTGAACTGGTGCGCCAAGCCCTGCAATTGTTAGGAATAGGCCTGATGGTTTATTATGCAAGGCAACCGTCTCCTCTCCAGTTTCTGTTGACAGTGCTGGTGGTTTTGATCTTCAGATTATACCGGTGTGCAAAAAGCTTGGGAAAGAAGGTAATGATGAAAAACAATGTGTAACTGCTTACAGAAGTAATGCTTCTTTTTTTTTCTTTTGTTTATTGATTGAAAATAATATAATAAGTGGAAATTTTAACATTGATTTACACTGTTGGTTTTAGTCACTGAGAGTAAGCTGCTCTAATGTTAACAGTGAACTTTCTGGTGAAACAGAACCATTCTCATGAGAAGAGAGATTCTTACAGCTACTTCCCATGTTTTATGTAGGACCTTCCAAGAAGTGCCTCACAGTTAGATGCAAGAAACACTAAAGTCCTCACTTTCATCAGCTATATTGGGTGTGGAATATCTGCTATTTTTTCAGCAGCAACTCTCCTGACATATGTTGCTTTTGAGTAAGTATTTTTTTAATCTGCCAAACCCTTTGCTAACTGTTCCAAATGTGAATAAGAAAATTGCCTCAGCTTTGAAAAACATTTATACACTGTAGGGTGGTTCAATGCTAATGTTCATGTTTCTCATAAAATATATTATGCAACATGATTTTTCCAGCTATAGAATTTTAATTTATAATTACTGTATTTCTGTTTAAAAAATGCATTAGAATCTGTTAGAAATGATTAACATTTAAGTAAGTAAAAATTATATAAGGTGCTTTCTGTATTGTAAAACATGAAAACATTTGTTTTATAATCTTATAAAATTAGTCCTGAAACAATTTTTTTCAGATCCTTAACTCATTAGAAATCAAGAAGGTTCAAATAATTTAGGGAAATTATTTTTTAATAAAAATGTCATTCTTATAACTCTAGAATTTTTCCTGGATTAAAAAAAATTCTGTTGAAACCCAACTGGGAATTGTATAAACAATTGGAAATAATTTTGAAGTAAATTAATATTTTTAAAGTCTTTATAACTTGCCAAATACTCATAAATATCCTTAGCCCCTCCTTTTAGCAGAACCACATCAGAAAGGTGGTGCTACCTATCTTATTGCAGGGTTGTGTAAGATATGAATTTATACAGGTCTGTGCTTAAAAGATTGATATACATATTAGTTCTGTCATAGATTCCTTTTTTCATTTTTTAGGAAATTGCGAAGGGATTATCCCTCCAAAATCTTGATGAACCTGAGTGCAGCCCTGCTGTTCCTGAATCTCCTCTTCCTCCTAGATGGCTGGATCACCTCCTTCAATGTGGATGGACTTTGCATTGCTGTTGCAGTCCTGTTGCATTTCTTCCTTCTGGCAACCTTTACCTGGATGGGGCTAGAAGCAATTCACATGTACATTGCTCTAGTTAAAGTATTTAACACTTACATTCACCGATACATTCTAAAATTCTGCATCATTGGCTGGGGTAAGCCTCTTCAATTTTTTTTGGCTTTGTTTTTCCCTCATGAAAATTGCCAGATTCTCATAGGAAAAATTCTTATTTAAAAAAAATAGCACCATTAAGAGGAACCTCAAAATTGTGAATGCCATGGATTAGCCATACATAGCCTAAGGAAGGGACATCTTCACAACTTTATTTTTTAAAACTCTTCAACAGCACTCACTATATACACGAGTAAAGGAAAAGCCCTCACTCCTGAGTCACCACAAACTTATTTCCTGAGCCCAGAGCCAGCCCACCCAAGTCTGAAGAAGCAGCTGGCAGACAGTGGTGTCTTTCCCATGATGCTTTAAAATACAAAGGCCAGCTCAGACGGCTAGTTACACTCATCCCCAGACACATGCCTATGTCTTGGAAACCAGAGAAAGAATGTTATTCTTGCGTGTGCAACCAGAATACTTACAGGATTATTGCCTTGAACTTTTTGTAATAACATGAGTCCTCAGTCAGACATAGGTGGTTGAATTAACCTGTCTGAGATCTTCTGTTGTGCTCCTTTGTTTTTGCAGGTTTCATATTGAGTCAGGCATTTTAGAGCTTTCTCACAGGTCTGTTTCAGATGGAAATATAAAAATGAGAGATATTTTCAAGACCTTCAAAACCACCTCAGGACGCAATAAGCGAACTCTTTGGAGACCTGGGATGCCTGCCATAGAATTTCCCCACTGAAATATACATGGAAATACTTAATCTCTGGAGAGAGAAGGCTACAAAGACTTTATAACCCCCTTGCTTTTCCTCCATTTTTTCTAAAGAGTTTTCTTTACATAGAAGGAGGCAGAATAGGCTGTAATGACCTTGTCTGCCTAAACTCTGCCAGTCTAACAAGGCTTAATTAATGAAACCACTTTCACTAGTGCTAGATTTGATACAAATCAGGTTCTGGTTTTCTAGTGAGTCCCACTAAGCAAACAGAATTTTATTTAAATATCTGTCATTTAAGAGTAGGTTTGGATTGTTGCCAGTTAGAGTTGGACATTGAACCCCAAGGAGGGGATTATGTTGTTAACCAAGTTGCCATTTCTAAGAAGTTTGAATCTGGGATATGGAATGTTGACTTGCTTGCATTTCTCTTCTTTTCACCTCTCTTCTTTACATTTCATTAGCAGTCTTATGAAGCAGTTTCAGATGCTTCAAAAGAGTTTGTGTCATGGTGTTTTTCTAACAGGTTTGCCTGCCTTAGTGGTGTCAATTGTTCTGGCAAGCAGAAACAAAAATGAAGTCTATGGAAAAGAAAGTTACGGGAAAGAAAAAGGTGATGAATTGTAAGTAATAAAAACTTTTTGTGATGAGTAGATATCCTTTGTTTCCTGAAATTTAGCATTAGTTAATTTCCATGCCAATAACAGGGCTTTCATTTTAAAAGGTTAATGTTTATTCGCATGACAGCCGAAGTCTCTGCTACACCACAGATTAATTCAGTTGAATGCCCTGAAATGTTTGAGACACTTTTTCGCATTAACATTGTACTCTGTCATATGGAAGAATTGAGAAAATACCTAAGACACTGTTTTTTGAGCCTCGGAAGACCCATTCTATTTCAGAAGATTTCATAACACTCTCACCTCCTCAAACCCACCCACATCTTCAAGAGAGTTAAATAATAGTATCAGACAGAGAGTGAATGATGCAATGCCAATGGGAATGTTATGTAGAAATTTAGAGAATGGAGAGATCAGCAAGTTGCTAAACAATTTTGAAAGTTCTTTTCAGATTGTGAGATCATTGAGATTATGGTTTTTGTATTGTTCAGTTTGGGCAGTTACTGCTCTCATATTTTATTAATCCACCATGGGTACTCAAATATATGTTGATTGAAAAAATTACTGAATGAATAAAGAGCCTATTTCTGAAATGGGACCCACAGTGCCACGTATCTGTGGACCTTTCATGGATGGATAACATTTACAACAGCTGGACGCAGTGGCTCACCCCTATAATCCCAGCACTTTAGGAGGCCAACCTGGGTGGATCACATGAGGTCAGAAGTTCGAGACCAGCCTGGACAACATGGCAAAATCCCATCTTTACTAAAAATACAAAAATTAACTGGGCATGGTGGTACACACCTGTAATCCCAGCTACTACTCGGGAGGCTAAAGCAGGAGAATCATTTGAATCTGGGAGGCAAAAGTTGCAGTGAACTGAGATGATGCCATGTACTCCAGCCTGGGTGACAGAGTGAGACTCCATCTTAAAAACAAACAAACCCACTTACATCACTTATCCAATCTCTGTCCCATTCCTTCACAGTCTTCCCTTCTCATATATTTGTAAAGTGACACTCGAAAGACCCCACAAGAACTAGGGAAAAATAATGGGGTTAGGTCAGGAATTCCAGAATTTTAGAAGAACTTCTATGTGTAAAAGAAACATTAGCTCCAGGGACAATCTGTAATGTTTCAGGGACGTTTATAACAACATACATTAAAAGTAGAAATCAATGAATAATTTCTAAATAAGAGAATTTAGAAGTATGTTCATCAACTCATTCAGAACTTTAAAGTACCATTTAGTAAACTGCTATACCATTAGGAAATTTCATTTGTTGATAATTTACTGTATGCAAGAATCATGTTAGTTTCTAGAATTCAAAGATGTGCAGGACAGCTTTTGCCTTTGTGGAGATTATGTTCCAACGTGGAAGACATGGCCCAGAATAATAACCATTTGTGCTAGAATTTCAAGATGAATTACTAGAATTTCAAGATGAATATAATTGCTTTAAATCATTTATCCAATTTTCGAAGTGTCTTAAGAATTTCCATAGACTTGATTAGGCACTAGGACATCTGCAAATTGTATTATTTGACAACTTTGCATATAGTACAGTTTTAAAATTTCTTTCATCTACTATCCAGTCTATATATTCTAAGTATCAAGTATCTTCTCCATATCACTGGGATGTTTTGTAATCATTGTAAGCTATGTAATTGTGCATGACAAGCATCTGTATATTAATCTCAATTATAATAAGGTCTTGCCTCACCTACAGCAATGATATTAGTAGTAATTATTTTACCACAGTAACAAACTCACAACTAGTTGTGACTTAAGTGAGTAGTTTACTCTGCACATGACAAGAAACACAGTGGTGGCAATCACTGGTATTGATTTTGTGGCTAAAAATGTCAGGGCCAACAACTATGCAGGTGGCTTGACCACTCTGTCATTGGACAGAAGATGCTGGCTGCAGCTCCATAGCTCACTTGCACGTTTGAAGCAGGAAGAAGGAATAAGGGCCTTGCCAGTTGAGTCTACCAGTAATAGCTCTCCCAAAAATCCTTTGGCAGACTTCTACTTCCATATCACTTTATAAAATGATGTCATACAGCCACTCCTTAAACACAAAGGAGACCAAAAATGAGTTTTTAAATTTCCCATTCTTAGTGTACAGGCACCCAAGAGAAAAGGAGGTTAGACATGGCTTGGAGCAAGTCAACCAAGGTGTTTTCATATCAACTCAGAATTCAGGAAGCCACCTTGTCTTCTTTGTAATATTGGCTTACCTAGATAGTAAGACAATGGCCATCCAAAAACAAATGAACAAAAGACCTATGAAGAGATTGAATAAGAAACTGAGGTCCAAGGAAGTAAAGTGACTTTCTAAAGGCATTTGGGAGGAAAATCTGCAGTAGCCCAAACTAAGCTGAGAAAAGTCTTAGGTAAACAGGACATGGTAATACATCTTTTTACTTTCTCATTTTTTCTTTCTTAAGCTGTTGGATTCAGGATCCAGTCATATTTTATGTGACCTGTGCTGGATATTTTGGAGTCATGTTTTTTCTGAACATTGCCATGTTCATTGTGGTAATGGTGCAGATCTGTGGGAGGAATGGCAAGAGAAGCAATCGGACCCTGAGAGAAGAAGTGTTAAGGAACCTGCGCAGTGTGGTTAGCTTGACCTTTCTGTTGGGCATGACGTGGGGTTTTGCATTCTTTGCCTGGGGCCCCTTAAATATCCCCTTCATGTACCTCTTCTCCATCTTCAATTCATTACAAGGTAAGATAAATTGTACATGAATAGTCTCTACTTTCTAATTTTGTCATATTAGCAAGCAGCTTCACTTTTGGGCAGATGCCATGTTAAGTTTCTGTGTCACTATTTCAAGTGCTGAATATAGTTTCAGGTGCAGTGTGGTCACTTGTTAAAAGGGTCTTGAATAGATAAATGAGGTAGAATGTTAGTTCTGCCTTTTTATCAGTGATATATCCCAAGCACCTAGAACACTGTACCTGGCAGACAGTAGGTACTCCATAAATGCATATTATTTCATGAATGAATATGGAGCAAGGGAAGTATCTAGCTGAGAACTGAACAGGGAGTTTAAAGGGATGCACAGACAAGTTACCTGCTGAATGTTGGTACTCTTTATAGATCCTTGTCCCCTGTAGATTTACCATTGATGGCCAGAAGAAATTTTAGAGTCTATGTAAGAACAGTAGCAGTTCACCTTGATTTTTGGTTCCTTTGATTTCAGAATAAATACCAATACTGTAGTTTAGAAACTTTTATCTTTTTATGATATATGTTGAACTTTTCACAGTTAGTTCAACAATTCAATAAACATTTGTCAATGATCTGCTTTGCATAAAAATACTGGGCTTCCTTCAAAGAGCTTGCAGTCATACGTCTTATTCCATAGTACATACCATAGTGTACTCTATAATAAATTTAACTTTTAAGCTTAAGTGAATATAAATTGTCTTTTTAGATCATTAAATGGCATTCTTTAAGATTTTGTGAATATACCCTGTACTGTTGATGAAATGACTTAATGTGCAGAAGCACTATGAGGGCAACACTCCAAAAGAAATTAGAATGCTTGGAATGTTTCTGAGTAGAGCAGTGCAAATGGCTTGACTGAAGCTATTGGTCTTATAGTTGTAGATGTCTGGGGAAGAAATTGCTGAATATATCTGAGCTGGGGTGGAAAGCAGATTTGTATTACTCACCAAATGAGGTGCCAAGGTGGGTACTCCCTGCAGATGTGTTTAAGAAAGTCTGTACTTACCTGCAGGGGAGAGTTGGTTACTGCATATCTCCCATACTCTTCCACTCGCTTGTGAAGTGCAAAAAATAATTGTCACATGGTAGGTGCTTAATGATTGGTGAATTAATGGATTGCTAGATGGAGAAAGAGGCTTTGAGGATGGCCTAATCCAATCTGAGATGCCTCTGGCATAAATATGTATTAACTAGTTCAGCAAATTTTATTCAGGTTCATTGTCCTATAACAAAGGAAATATGCAGACTCGCTATCTTTAGTCAATAGAATAATAAGCCTCAAGTGCAACTCCAAAAATTGGAAAATGAGTATGTAGCATATAAATACATCTCTATTGGGATCTAGCTCTAAAAAGTGAGTATTCCTCTATTTACTCTCTTCTATAATATACAACATAAAAGTGCCTAAATAAATATTGACAAAAACATCCATTAACATTAGAAATTCCATGGTTTTATATTTCAGGATTGTACATAAAAGGCACATTGATCTGCCAGCCCAACCTTGGTTTTGCTTTTAGAATTTCCTGGCAGTTTCAGTAACCTTCAACGGCTATAGTTGTCTGTTCAGCTCTGTTTCCATTAATGAGAATTGGGATGTTTTATTTTTCCCAGCATGGGTCCCCTGTCAGGAGGGAAAAATGTTGTAAACCATCATAAACTCAGTGTTCTTCATAAATCATTGACTTTTAAGGCTAATTTTAAATCATATAAATTCCAAACAGATTTCAACACATTTAATTATATTAAAACACCTCCCAGAAAGAAAATTTAAATTAAAAGACAATGATGCAGAGCACATGAGTCTACCAACAATTGCTTGCTGCCCAGGCTTGTGCCAAAACTTCTTAGGATACTATGGAAATGTACTTAATGGTTTTTATTGTTGAGTCATTTTCAGAACCTTCCAAGAGAGCCTTTGTTGTTAGAAGTATATGCTTTGTTAAAAGAAGCCTGTAGAATTCAGACAGCTTAAAGAAATGATTCAGTGAATGCAAAATGAACTCAGTAAGGAGGCAAACTACATTTTATCTAATTTTTTCTCTTTTTGATATTTGTCATTCCAGCAAAAATAATGATGTGGTCCCTCTGCCTCATGGAATTTATATTCTAGTACGGGAGACAGGTTAATTAAATATATTGCTCTATAAAAATTACCATGTGACATTGAGAACATTTTACAAAAAAACATGATATCTAAGCTGCAATCAGGAGGATCGATAGGAATTAACTAGGTGAAAGATGGGAGTAAGAGTAGAAAGAAGAATATTTGAGATACTGGGCATTTCATGTGCAAAAAATTTGCTGTAGTTGGTGATTACAATGTATATTCAATGTATATTCAAGGTATTAAAAGGAAACTCATACATCCTGAGAACACCAAAAGGGCAGGATAGTGACAAAGCAGAGAGGCACAACAGAGAGGCAAGGACTAGACCAGAAGGCTCTGTATTTCAATCTTTACAAACATAATAGGAAGTCTTTGAAAGGTGGAGTGACATGTGGGGTGACATGATTCGATGTGCACTTTGTAAAGATAAAGCTGGACATGATGTAGTGAATGGGTTAGAGTTGCCCCGTAGTGTCTGTAGGCAGAGCAGGTAGGAGGAGACTCTCATAATGTTTGGGGAAAAGGTGGTCCAGTACTTTAGACTGTGGTGGGGATGGGAGAGCTAGAGAGATGTGCACAGAGCCAAGGGAAATTTAGGAAGCATGCTGCTACAAAATACTTATCATTGATTTGCTCATTAAACTCTTATTTTTCTAGAATGATTAGAGTAAGGAGTCTTCTTGTTAATACAATATTATAGTTAATGGATGCCTGTTATAATATTTAACAATGTCTAAAGCTTTAGAATGCAGAGCAACATCCTGAAAGCTAAAACTATGCTAAACATATTTTAGTTCCTCTTAGATTTAGCTTGCAGGGGAGCACCTTAAAGTCAGCAGGGTCACCATGTAATGTTATGGAGGCGGGATGTGTGGGAGCAAGTGTTTGAGCTGGGTCTGTTGTGGTGTCAGGGCATGTATTAATTCGTTTTCACACTGCTGATTAACACATACCAGAGACTGGGCAATTTACAAAAGAAAGAACTTTAATTGGACTTACAGTTCCACATGGCTGGGGAAGCCTCACAATCATTGTGGAAAGCAAGGAGGAGCAAATCGCATCTTATGTAGATGGCAGTAGGCAGAGAGAGTTTGTGCAGAAAAACTCCAATTTTTAAATGCATCACATCTTGTGAGACTCATTTACTATCAGGAGAACAGCCCAGGAAAGACTTGCCCCCATACTTCAATCACCTCCCACTAGGTTCCTGCCATGATGCTTGGGAATTGTGGGAGTTACAATTCAAGATGAGATTTTGGTGGGGACGCAGCCAAACCATATTATTGCACCTCTGGCCCCTCCCAGATCTCATGTCCTCACATTTCAAAACCAATCATGCCTTCCCAACAGTCCACCAAAGTCTTAACTCACTTCAGCATTAACTCCAAGTCCATGGTCCTACATCTCATCTGAGACAAGGCAAGTCCCTTCCACCTGTGAGCCTGTAAAATCAAAAGCAAGTTAATTACTTCCTAGATACAGTGGGAGTACAGGCATTGAGTAAATACTGCCATTCCAATGGGAGAAATTGGCCAAAAGAAAGGGGCTACAGGTCCACTGCAAGTCCAAAATCCAGCAGGGCAGTCAAATCTTAAGGTTCCAAAACGATCTCCTTCAACTCCATATCTCACATCTGGGTCACACTGAAGCAAGAGGTGGGTTCCCATGGTCTTGGGCAGCTCCATCATCATGGCTTTGCAGGGTATAGCCTCCCTCACAGCTGCTTTCACAAGCTTACATTGAGTGTCTGCAGCTTTTCCACACACACAGTGCAAGCTGTCAGTGGATCTACCATTCTGGGATCTGGAAGATGGTGGCCCTCTTCTCACAGCTCCACTAGGTGGCACCCCAGTAGGGACTCTGTGTGGGGCTCTGACCCCACATTTCCCTCTGTACTGCCCTAGCAGAGATTCTCCATGAGGGCCTCACCCCTGCAGCAAACTTTTGCATGGGCATCCAGGTGTTTCATATTCTGAAATCTAGGCAGAGGTTCCCAAACCTCAATTCTTGACTTCTGTGCACCCATAGGCTCAACACCACATGGAAGCTGCCAAGGCTTGGGGCTTCCACCCTCTGAAACAACAGCCCGAGCTGAACCTTGGACTCTTTTAGTGGCGGCTGGCTCAGCTGGGACACAGGGCACCAAGTTGCTAGACTGTACACAGCATGGGGACCCTGAGCCTGGCCCATGAAACCACTTTTTCCTCCTAGGCCTCCAGGCCTGTGATGGGAAGGGCTGCTGCAAAGATCTCTGACATGATCTGGAGACATTTTCACCATTATCTTGATGTTTAACATTTGGCTACTCATTACTTATGCAAATTTCTGCAGCTGGCTTGAATTTCACCTCAGAAAATGGCATTATCTTTTCTATAGCATTGTCAGGCTGCAAATTTTCCACTTATTTTCTCTGTTTCCCTTTTGAAACAATAGTTTTAACAGCACTCAAGTCACCTGTTGAATGTTTTGCTGCTTAGAAATTTCTTCTGCAAGATACCCTACATCATCTCTCTCAAGTTCAAAGTTCCACAAATCTCTAGGGCAGGAGCAAAATCCCACCGGACTCTTTGCTAAAACATAACAAGAGTCACCTTTGCCCCAGTTCTCAACCAGTTCCTCTTCTCCATCTGAGACCACCTCAGCCTTGACCTTATTGTCCATACCACTAT
The DNA here is from genome assembly GCF_000951035.1 of Colobus angolensis palliatus. Lineage (NCBI taxonomy): Eukaryota > Metazoa > Chordata > Mammalia > Primates > Cercopithecidae > Colobus > Colobus angolensis. Next base: position 2,566,445 of record NW_012119376.1, on the reverse strand, counting down.
CAACATTTTTGTCAAAGCCATTAAAGTAAGTCTCTAGGAAGTTTCAAACTTTCCCACATTTTCCTGTCTTCTTCTGAGCCCTCCAAACGGTTCCAACCTCTGCCTGTTACCCAGTTCCCAAGTTGCTTCCACATTTTTGGGTGTCTTTTCAGCAGCACCGTACTTCTGGTACCAATTTACTAGATTAGTCTGTTTTCACACTGCTGATAAACACATACCCGAAACTGGGCCATTTACAAAAGAAAGAGGTTTAATTGCACTTACAGTTCCATGTGGCTGGGGAAGCTTCACAATCATGGCAGAGGACAAAAAGGAGCAAGTCACATCTTATGTGGATGACAGCAGGCAAAGAGAGAGCTTGTAAAGAAAAACTCCCATTTTTAAAATCATCAGATCTTATGAGACTCATTCACTATCACAAGAATAGCCCAGGAAAAACCTGTCCCTATAATTCAATCACCTCCTACTGGGTTCCTCCTGTGATGTGTGAGAATTGTGGGAGTTACAGTTCAAGATGAGGTTTGGGTGGGGACACAGCCAAACCATATCAGGGCATATACATTACTTTTGATAGATTTCTTGTCATATTTGTTTATGTCTTCAAAACTTTGACTCAAGCATGTTAAAAAATCCATTTAATCTTTCAGATTCTTGGAAATATATGAAAGGGTATGTATAAACACATATACATGTGTAATTATATGGGTACTCACATAAATTGGAAGAGTCTACATATAAAATTTTATATATGCTTTATTTTCATTTTTATGTTTTATATTTTTATTTCTAGCATGTATTTTTATTTTTATGTATACTTATAACTGTATAATTTAATTGCCAAAAATTATGTTAAATGGGTATCAGAAAATTGTTACTATCTGTTTGATTATAAAAATTTTACCTACTTAAATAAGCAAATGATGTCATAAATTGAATCAAGGCTGAAACCAAATTTATTATTTTCTAATTATCCACACGATAATGCTTTGGTCTTTTAATTTTACCAACAGTATTAGTCAGTTTTCACATTGCTATAAAGAACTTCCTTGAGACTGAGTAATTAATAAAGGAAAGAGGTTTAATTGACTCACAGTTCCACGTGGCTGGGGAAGCCTCAGGAAACTTACAAGCATGGCAGAAGGGGGAGCAGGCACATCTTATGCATGGCAGCAGGCAAGAGAAAGCGTGTGAAGGAGGAACTGCCAAACACTTGTAAAACCATTAAATTTCATGAGAACTCACTCATTATCACAAGAACAGCATGGGGGAAACATCCCCATGATCCAGTCATCTCCCATCAGGTCTCTCCGTTGACATTTGGGGATTATGGGGATTACAATTCAAGATGAGATTTGGGTGAGAACACGGAGCCAAACCATATCACGTACTTAATTTGATTAAGTTACAGAGTAAGCATTTTGTTGATTTTTTTTCTGCAAAAATTAAAAGATAAATGTACCTTCTCTTAACATACTTGAATTACACATCTGTCTGCTTTTGCTATTTTTGCTGTTTTCCAGGGTAAAACAGGCATATCACTGTATTAAAATTTTTAATTTTTTCTAAAGAACACAAGCAGAAAATTTTGTGGTACACAAATTGCTATGCAGCAGAGAATATTCTATTTCCATTCAAAAAAGAGCTATTACTAACTATATATTAAATGAGTAGAGGAAAATTTAATCTCTTACCTTTATTCAGCATAAGTAATTTAGAGAAATGCATATTATTATTGTTGTATTGGTAAACTAAGAAAATTAAGTCAAAGTATGAGATGAAATATGCTAAATGTCAATGAAGTGTCGCTTGCCACTGGAGGCTGAGGTTAGGGGCCTCACGAAAGTTGAGCTGTTACATAATCACATGTATAATACACATATTGAATTGGTGCCAAGGTAAAGAGATGACCCACCAATTCAGTCCCTCACAAGTGAAACATCAGGTTGGCTGAGACATTACACGCTGCAAGGAAATAAATTACTCACCCTTTGGCAGGGCATTTTGTGCCACAGAGAAATAATTTTCTAAAGGGCACCTTGGTAGTATGAAAGGAGGATTTAAGAAGTTTCCAGAGAGAGCCATAAACCCTTCAAGATCCCCAGCCGCATAGCCAGCTGACTGTGTCTGTGTGAAAAATGAAAACAGAAGCTGTTTAAAGATTTGGACACAGGCTACTCAGGAGCTCAGAGGTCACCTAGACTAATATGGTCAAAAATCAGTGGTACCTAGAGTGTGTGGCTACTTCCCAAATATCTGCTATAACTAGTTTTCAACCAATTTTTCCCATCAAAACTCCAGAACTGATCAGGTACAGTGGCTCACGCCTGTAATGCCAGTGCTTTGGGAGGCCAAGGCAGGAGCGTTTCTTGAGACCAAGAGTTCAAGACCCGCCTGGGCAATTTGGTGATACCCCATCTTTACAAAAATAAAAATAGAAAAACTAGGTGTGGAGGTGTGCCTGTATTCCTAGCTACTCAGGAGGCTGAGGCAAATCGATTGCTTGAGCCCAGAAGTTCAAAGTTACAGTGAGCTATAATCATGTTACTGTACTCCAGCCTGGGCGACAGAGTGAGGCCTTGTCTCAGGGGGAAAAAAAAATGAAAACAAAAAACCTGCCAAAGTATGTTATGCGCATGACCTGATTAAAACACCAGTCATTACTACCCACTCTAATGCATCTCACATCCCTGAGGTTATCTATATCTGCAGTCTTCCCTTTAATTGTATTTCTGGATATTTATTATCCAAGGGAAGAAAAAAAGTCAACTTAGAATGTCTATCCAGTTTATTGATGATAATTCTGCTGAAAGTGTCAGTGGTCTTTAGTTGCTGAAGAACTCTAAGAGATGAGGACCCAAGGTTGTCTGTTTCCCCCTTCTCTACCTAGATGCTTCAAAGGGACTTTTTAGAACACCAAGTACATTATAATATGCATTGCCTCAAATTTTACTGTATAGTAGTATCCCAGGAAACTGTTTCTAGAAATTCTTTAACTTTTGATGACCAGAAAGATATGAGAACATTCCTTTGGCTACTCATTTTACATTTGCCCAGAAAGCCATGGATCGTTGTTTGAAACAAGCGAAAGGAATGAGTTCTATGTGGGAGCCAAATTTCTAGCCTAAATATCTAAGTGTATCTTTTTCCCCCTGAATAGTTAAATAGCTCTAACAAGACCAAGGTTAAACACAACCCCATACAATCTACAGTAAACATAATACCAATACTTAGAAATAGGTATATTATTATTTTTCAAACATGCTACTTGAATGTGTTCTCTGGTAGATGAAAGGATTAGATATCAAAAGTTAAATTCACTACTTGAGATTTTTCAGAATGTTTCTCACTCCAAGTTTTGAAAACCTTCTTGGCTACTTATTCACCACCTTCCTTCACTATATTTGCTGAACCAGCCTTGGCCCGTAAGAGTCTTTCTCTTAGGAGTATTAGACAAGTTGGCATTCGATACATTTTCTCTCCTAACAACCCCCATAGGCCCACTTTCAGCACTTGTGTGTTACTTGCAACACCCTTTTCCATTACAATTAAAATGTTATTTATTTTAAATGAGGAAATTGCAAATTTTACTGAGAATTAAAACATTTTTAATTCATAATTATAGTTTTCTTTTAAAAAAGGTAAGCATATACCTCTGGTTAATGAAAGATGGAAGTGAAAGGAAGGCAGGGCTAAGGATGGGATGAAAGTTTACGGAGCTGATTAGGAATCTGCTCATTTAACAAGAGTGCAGGTTTTTTTCCTTATTGTACTAGCATAGAATGGATTCTTAAAGAATCAAGGCAGTTCCCAAGCTGAAGAAACTAATTCTAAGGAATTTTGACTTGGATTATCCAGAGTGATAGTTTTCCAGGCTAAAATGCACCAGAAGAGGTCTATCATGAACTCCCTTTTGTGATATATGAAGGTTTCTTGAAACTGGCACTAGGTTTTCAGGATGACGTAAAAGCTTTAATTCTGCGTTCAATCTTTTGGGCCATTTTAGCTTCTGCCTTTTATGGGCAATGTTAAACAAAGCTTCAAGTACTATGAAAAGTAAAACCTGATTGTCCTGGTCCCGGTCACATCTTAATGCTCTTTCCAGAAAGCTAGAAGAGCATATACTTCCTAGGTGATATGAAGATTAGCAAAGGGGAAAAAAATGATAGAAAGCAGAGGCCAGGCGTGGTGGCTCATGTGTGTAATTCCAGCACTTTGGGAGGTTGAGGTGTGCGGATCACGAGCTTAGGAGTTTGAGACCAGCCTGGCAAATATGGTGAAGCCCGCCTCTACTGAAAGTACAAAAATCAGCCGGGCATGGTGACACGCACCTGTAATCCCAGCTACTCAGGAGGCTGAGGCAGGAGAATTGCTTGAACCCAGGAGGCAGAGGTTGCAGTGAGCTGAGATCGCACCATTGCACTCCAGCTTGGGCGATAGAGCCAGACTCCATCTTGAAACGAAAGAAGCAGAGATTGAAATGAGAAATCAGACAAATTTTCTTGGTTGTCAACGTAGAACTCCATTGAAGTTTGTGATTTTAGTCCTGCTTCTAACACCGAAATCTATAAGTAGATGGAGGAAACAAAACAAAAAACAAAAGCCTCAACCTCAGAATTTAAGAGGGAATAGCCATGTTTTCTCACATTAGCCTCCAGGTGCATTTGACTCTCTGCCTTCACTTTCTACTGCTCCTTCCTGAAGTGTTCAGAATTTCTTTCCATATTGCTTGTGTGCACTGTTACAGATCCGGATGCCTGCCACACTGCCCAATACTAAACTCTAAAAGGGATATTTTGTCCTGGAGGAATTTTGGTATAATGTTTATTGCTAGACTAACTTAAATTCATGGGGGGAAAAAAAGGGCTAGTTACTACAAATAGTAAAATAACCTGTTATGAGAATCCTATTCTTATTTGAAATAGAAATGTATCTCAAGATTATAGGATTGACCATATATATATTATAAATACAATACCTTAAAATTTAAAATATATTCATTCCTAAGAATTCTAATTTGTTACTCTTATTATCTAATTTTGTTCCATAGCATCACAATTCACAGTGGAAGGTAGAACATTTAAATGACTTCTCCTCTCCAGTGTTTCCAAAAATTATTAAGTACCTGTATATTTACAGACACAATGGTTACTTAAAAATAGACAGTATCATTTAGTGTTATATAATTATGATATAGGGCAGCACTACAATCTAAAAAACTGTTTTATTAAGTTAGTCTTATCTTAAACATTATCCTGTCTGACTGTGATTAGCATCTGATTCTCAAAATAATTCACATTTTAGTACCCCAACAAGGCTAAAAAACTGAGTCTGTGACCTGATTGTTTTCTGATATCCTCAAAACACCAGACTTAACTTCTGACTTTTTTTTCCAGGATATATAGCATGCAGAAAAACTACTAGGTGTTACAAAAGAATAATAGAGTATTAAGGGAAGCAATATTCAGCAATTTTTCCTTCTACCCAGAACTAAAAATCATTTGCTAAATGTGAGGCCCTCTAATGAATAATACCTGGATTAATGCCTAGGAACAAAAGACCTTCATTGAAGTTTATATTCCCCTCCAGCTCTAAAATGTGTCTCTATTAAACAGTCGTTTAAGAATACACAGTTACCTATATTTCTAGCTGTGTGACAAAAATACCTCCAAGAACAAATTCCGGAAATTCTGACCCCGTTAAAGGAAAATAGAGTAAGCTGAGACAATGTGGACTTCCTTCTCTAGAGCTGCAGCCTCCATCATCTGTAGCCTCTGTTTACCTTACCTCAGGCTTCCTTCAGTCCACTCTACTTTGTAACTGCCACACTCTCTTCAAAACTTAAAATAATCTAGTAACCAATTCAAATTATTTACACACTTTTGCTTATTCAAAGTGCTGGTGGTACAACGTGTTTGCTTATTGAAAGTATTTACTATATTGGCAACCTGGCTAAGGAATGTAGTAAGTATGGAAAGGCTTTGAAAAGCAATGAGATTTAGTCATGTAGAGTGTGAGGATGAAATCCTAACCGAGTGATATCTATTCCTTAATTCCTGTGAAGGAGGATCAGCCTGCAAACCCTGCTCTGAGGGATTCTGAGTATAGAAGAAAATCTTCCCTTACTCTGAGACTTGTAATGCCCTAGCATAGGCCAGGACAGTGTGCAGCCGGTGCCCTCTCCAGCTCTTCCTCCCCAACCTGGAGCATAGAGACCTTCATGAGATGCTTGTTTGCGTTCTAAATAATTGAAATTGATTTATATTTATTAGAACTTTTCTTTTGTTAAATTAGAACTTCCCAGCCAGTCACAATGGCTCATGCCTGTAATCCCAGTGCTTTGGGAGGCTGAGGCAGGAGAATCATTTGAGGCCAGGAGTTCTAGAACAGCTTGGGCAACATAGCGAAACCCTCATCTCCACAAAACATTAGTTAGTTGTGGTGGCACATGCCTGTTGTCCTAGCTACGCAAGAAGTCGACGCAGGAGGATTGCTTGAGCCCAGGAGTTCAAGGCTGCAGTGAGCTACAGTTGCACCACTATACTCAAGCCTGGGCAACAGAGTAAGACCCTGTCTCTTAAAAAAAAAAAAAAAAAAAGAATTTCTCTACCCTATCTAACATTTCAAAGAAATAGATCGTTAGGATTTATTTCCTTTATATATTACTTCATTACCAATAAAGTATTAGTAATAAATTATATAGTAATAAAATCATATTATATAAATATGTATATAACCATATATTAATATCAAATGACAATAGTAATAAATACAATGCACTATTACTTAGGTCGTGGTATGCCTTATTCATACCTCTCAGAGATCAACGTATTTGAATTTCCCAAGAATTTTTTTTTTTTTTTTGAGTGGAGTTTCATACTGTCACCCAGGGTGGAGTGCAATGGTACTATTTTGGCTCACTGCAACCTTCGCCTTCTGAGTTCAAGCAATTCTCCTGCCATAGCCTCCTAAGTAGCTGGGATTACAAGTGCCAACCACCACATCTGGCTAATTTTTTGTGTTTTTAGTAGAGACAGGGTTTCACTATGTTGGCCAGGCTGATCTTGAACTCCTGACCTCGTGATCCACCTGCCTCGGCCTCCCAAAGTGTTGGGATTGCAGGTATGAGCCACCACGCCTGGCCCCCAGGAATTTTTTTATGGACTGGTCATCTACTTGAAATCAATGACCAAAGGTAGTCAGTACTTTCATAGTGGCATTTTTCTGCAAGTCAAAATATGTAATGATTCTTCAGTAATTTAAATAGGAATTTATAGACAGCACCTATTAAGTATCAGGGCTTGTGCTCAGGGCTTGCTAATCACCAAACAACAAGCTAAACCCAGAGGAATATCAGCCTAATCATTTTACTGTGATCAGGACCCATCATGTAGAAATTAAGCTCCTTTTCTATAATAATATTTGCTAATAATATAATTTATTCTGAAAACTAAGGGCCACTTTGAATCTTTGTATTAAGAAATAAAACATAACCTTAGACATATTTTGCAAATTTAACTATGCACATCTAAAGAGAGTACTGTTAAGACTTTTCCCCACTTTTTCCATTGTACAAGCTACAATGTAGTTTTCTTGATGAATACTGCATATTCAAAAGGAATGTATAAGTTTTAATCATCCCTTAAAAGGACTGTCATAAGTTTTACATTTATGCTGTTCCATACTAGACTCTTTGTTCCATGAATACAAGGATGGTCTACCTTGTTCACCGTTTAATCTCCAACTCCTAAAACACAGTGCCTCCTGCTTAGCAGTGCTTAATAAATTGTCACTGAATTAATTACCCTTCCTGAAAACTTCCCTCACTTCCCTACTGAGCTTAAGGTTCAGTTCAAGCCCTAGATCCCCTAAAAAGCCCTCCCTTATGTAGATATACTGCTTAATATTTTACTGGGACACAACTTCAGCAACTTATTTGCATGCTTTTCAGAAACTTTTCCATTAAATGTGTTTTCATTTCATTCCTATTACCTCTTAATTTGACTGCTCACTCCTATTTTAACCTCCCCATCTCCAAACACATTTAGCACATTAGAATATACATGTAAGCATTCAATTAACTCATGTAGACTACATGGCTGATTGATCTTGATTACCATTCATTCCATCAATAAACATTCATCAAGTTCCTGCATAATTCTTGAAATAGCACAGCATTGAATACACAAATATCCCTGTTCTCTTGGAGCTTATTATCTGCTAGTAAGAGACCATCAAGCAAAGGAATAAATGAATAAAAGAGGAATTACAAGAATGTCAGATACTGAGGAGTGCTGTGAAAAAAAGTACATATGTGAAAGGGAGTGACTAAAGGTTAAAATTTAAAAAAATAAATAACCGTTGCTGAGGGCCTCTCTGAGGAGTTAACAGCTGGTCTGAGACCAGAATGATAGGTAGGAAGGTGTTATGGAAAGATCTGGGAGAAGAGTGTTCAGCATGGTATTGGGCTGGAATGAGCTGGACACACTGAGAATTAAAGGGATGTGTGTGTATTTGAAGGTCATGATTGTGAGAACTTCAGAACATCTGGGATGTGAGATGCTGCAAAGTGAAGATACAGCCCAATGATGTCCTATGAGCAATATATGTTGAAATCCTGGTGGGGGTTAGGGGAGAGAAAAGGCAGAACCAAATATAAAAATCAGTATGTTGTGATTATATTTTAGAAGTGTTAGCATCCCCAAGTGGCAGTGTAACCATAGAAGAGGTGGAAACCCGGGACCTAGTCATGGACATGTATACCTTTTTAGAGTAAAGCAGAAGAATCTACTAAAGAGACCAAGAAGGAATCTCCAGCAAATTAGGAAGAAAACTGGGAAAAAATGACCTCGAGAATGAAGGGCTGTTTGATTGTGTTGAGTGCTGCTGAGAGGTCTAGTGAAGTGGTCATGGGAAACTCAGCAATATTGGAGTCACCATCATTCTTACAAGAGTGGTCATAGTGGGGTCACTGATGTGAACAGCAGTCTGTTTGGACTGGGTGGAGATGAGAAAGTGTCAGAAAAAGTGGAGGCAGCAAAAGTTAACCATTTCAAGAAGTTTTATTGGACAAAGGAATAAAGAGATTGAAGCTGGAAGAAAATTGGAGGTTAAGGGAAGAATTTTTTGTTTGTTCTTTAAAAAAGTGTTTTAGCAGTATGCTTGTAAGTTAATGTCAATAACCAAGTATAGAGGAATAGAGAGAAAGATTGATGGCACCTCAAGGAGAGGGTTAAAATGCAGAAGCAAATGCCATGAAAAGTTAAAAGGGATTGACTTCTAAGATACAAATGACACAGATTTTGATAAGCACAAGAAGTGACTATAAATATGAAGACTATCTCTCATTATGGAAATATTTCTGTATTAAAATCTTGAAAGGCTAAAGTAGGCCAGGTGGAGCCACATGATTTTGTTGATTTGGTGCCATGTTTCACCTGCAAAAATATCACTTTCTATGGCCCAAGCTAATATACTATGAATATAACTGTAATATACATATGTAAAATAGCGCAGAATATACAAATTGAAACAGATGATGAGCTTATGTGTGTTTTCCATTTTCTATTTTGTTAAAATATGTATGGAAAGTTTTAACATAATTTTAGGACAAATATATGGGAAATACTAAATACTTCTAGAATTGAATGTTGCTTATTTCAGCTTGGCTTTTAGGTTAAGTCATAATGAATGCTGAACAGAACAGGCAAAGACAGAATCAGATCCCTGTGGTTATTCTAGTTTTATCAGAGCCTTTATGTTCTCTTCTAAAGGATTAAAGTGTCTGCTACATACTGTAAGATTCATTTCCTTAAGATCTTTGTTTCTTAGTGACTTTGATGTAAAAAATTTAAAATTAAAATGAATCCATGTATTTTATAAGATTTCTCTTTAAAGATGTGTCAGTTGGCTTAAATATTTATATTTTCTTTTGTCACAGGCTTATTTATATTCATCTTCCACTGTGCTATGAAGGAGAACGTTCAGAAACAGTGGCGGCGGCATCTCTGCTGTGGTAGATTCCGGTTAGCAGATAACTCAGGTAAAGGGTTGATTAAATTTTACATCTAAAAGTAGATGGGAAAGTTTGTCATTCAGTCTTGTCAAAGCAACCCAGTCCCAGTGGTAGCAAGCTGTTGAATTGGAGCATGTGAAGATGCCTAGTTGGAATCATAGAATATCAGGGCTGGAAGAGATCTGAGAACTTTGGGCCCAACCCTTCTATTCTGCAGAGGGGAAGCATGAGTTAAATGAGTTCCTGGAGGTTTGATGTCTAATTTAACAACCCATATACCCAGAGCTTCCACTATGCAAGACTCACCTTTCCACATTTTTAAGACCCCCAATTACATTATTAGGCAAATAGATTTTTCTCAGTATTAAAAAAAAAAAAAAACTGAAAAAAAAACTGAAAAAACCTACTTTGTCTTTTTTCTTTATCTTTCTTTTTCTTTTTACCATCAGTGGTTACTTCTCCTCCTTGGTATATTGAAAGTGAGATTTTAAATAGTACATATACAAGGTCAAAGTAAGAAATTATCAATTTCCTCTTATTGTTTACATGTCAGTCTCCTCTCTGAGCCATGGCCAGCATATCAGAAAATCAGATGCTCTAGATAAATAATGCAGTGATGATTTTTTCAGAGCAGTTCATATTCCCTGTAAAGCAGATTGATACAGTGGTGTCGTTTTTCTTTCAGATTGGAGTAAGACAGCTACCAATATCATCAAGAAAAGTTCTGATAATCTAGGAAAATCTTTGTCTTCAAGCTCCATTGGTTCCAACTCAACCTATCTTACATCCAAATCTAAATCCAGCTCTACCACCTATTTCAAAAAGAATAGCCACACAGGTGAGTCTAAAGATGTCCTCAAGTTTAGTTCTCATCACATTTTTCATTGCAAAAACTGGCATATCATGAAGATTGATGAATCACAGTGCCTAAGAGGGTGCATCTTTTAGATTTATGAAAATAAAAATGTTTGAAGATGTCACCAAACACCTTTATGAATATTTTGTCCTTTTAAAAATTTTGTGACCCAAACTCTAGCTATACAACCATAATAATTCACTCTGTATATTATTGTGACTTCATCGTTTGATTCAAAAACTTGATTATCTTTAAAAATTATGGTATTTTATTTAAAAAGTTATATATTTTTAAAATTAAAAATTGAATTACAGGTTATTTCAGCATAGTATGATAGTTACTGGACAAGTTGTCATGGGAAAAGGAAGAAACAATATCTACGATGTACATTTTATTTAAGAGTTAATTCCTTAACCATTGCAAATGTTATTGATGACTGCCCTTTAAATTGCTGATTACATATGAAAAGAACATAATATTTGGACAGTGATACAGGGCTATAAGAATCACTGTCTTTCATAATATCCTGTTTTTTCACGATATTTACAATTACTGCACATTCTGACACTGAACATGCATGTGAAAAATCCTGACGACACCATGGAAATAAAGAATATTTTAAGCCAGGTGCTATGACACATGCCTGGAGTCCCAGCTGCTCTGTAGGCTAAGATGGGGGGATTGCTTGTGCCCTGGAGTTCAGGCTGCATGAGATATGATTGAACCACTGCACCACAGCCTGGGCAACATAGCAAGACCCCATCTCAAAAAAATAGTACTATTTTGCAGCACTTGATAGTGAATGATGTGAAAATGTGTAACCTTTTCATATTTTCAAAGGGAAATAATAGAATTGCTGCTTTTAAATTAAACCCCTGGCAGACAGCTGTCAACATTTAAAACAGAACACTTTCCTAATTAAAGATAATTCTAAAAGGATAATGGAAATAACTTTTTAATTTTTAATTTGTTTAGCTATTAAACATGAGCAGAGGTGAATGGCACAAAGAAGATCAATACTTGACTTTTTGCAAATAGGGTAAGGTGTGTGATGCGTCTGTAATTATTCATATTGCAAATACTTGAATTACAGATGACCCTGGTGTACATTTGAATCCTTATACATGTCCCTGTTTGCACCATCTTCTATGTCTTGCCACTGGAGTGGCCACTGCCTGGGATTCATGATAGTACTATGGAAAAAGTGTTGAATGTTTAGAGAGTTCGTTAATTCCAAAATTAATTAAAAATCCAAGAACTTGGAGCAACTTAGGACAGCAGTTCTTAAAGCTTCTTGGAGTCTAGGACATTTTGGGGGAAATTGAATGAAGGCTATTGATTCTCTTCCAGAAAAAAAGGTACAGATTTTGAATCATCTTCACAATTTTGCATAAAATTAAAGAAGTTTGTGTACCTCTGCTTAAGAATACCTGTGTAAAGAAATTGATGGCAGGTGTATAGTCTAAGATAGATTATTCTACTTATTTGGTGGTTCCTTGGCACAAAATATCTTTTGCTTATAATGAATTTTTTTTCACTTTATTTAGCCATACTTAAAATTTGATACTGATTTTGCCTCCCCTTCTGAAATGCAAATACTTAATGCCTTATCAGTTATGAATAAATAGGAATTAAGCCAATCGAATTGCTTTCCTCTTAAACAGCTGAAAATAGCTGGCCTGAAGAAATGTCGCTCTTAAAAGAGGAAAGAAGATAACAAGGCAGTTAGTTTGGAACATGAGGCATTTTGAAAATATTAAGGAAAGAAAGGGCTATAGGATTCGGGGAAAAACAGACTAGAAGATAAAAGAAGAAATGCAGAGATGGAGGTCCAAAGGCAGACTTTACTATTTTAAAATATTGTGTGTTCTTCATTTTATTTCATCTGTTGTTTTTATTTTATTTTATTTTACTTTATTTTTATTTTATTTATTTTTTGAGACACGGTCTCCCTCTGTTTACCAGGCTGGAGTGCAATGGCACACTCACGGTAGAGGCTTACTGCAGCCTCTGCCTCCTGGGTTCAAGCAATCCTCCTACCTCAGCCTCCCGAGTAGCTGAAAATGCAGGTGTGCACCACCACACCTGTCTAATTTTTGTATTTTTGTAGAGATGAGGTTTCATCATTTTGCCCAGGCTAGTCTCAAACTCCTGGACTCAAGGAATTTTCCTGCCTCAGCCTCCCAGAGTCCTGGGATTACAGACATGAGCCACCACACCCAGCCTTTTTTTAAATTATTATTATACTTTAAGTTCTAGGGTACATGTGCACAATGTGCAGGTTTGTTACATATGTATACATGAGCCATGTTGGTGTGCTGCACCCATTATCTCATCATTTACATTAGAATGCATTAATGTTCTTGTTTCCCTTAACAAAAAACCCTTGGGGCTAAATGGGTTCTTGACAACTAGGATGAGAATATAGTTAGTTATATGGCATTACTTCAATAGGATAATAAATCCTGGTTTACAGTCAACTGACTTTACATAGGCTTTGGCTACCCAGCCAGTTCTCAGTGGGACAGTTAGCATCCTGGGGATCACTCAGGGTGTGGAAAACATCACTGCATATCATCATGGATATCTAGTTGGTTCATTTCTTGGAATTGATCTAGATATTCATATGTTTATGGTATAGATAATGTCTCCTATGAGCATTCCTTCAACAAAAGTGGATCATTCAGGTAAACTTTCATTACTTTTTTGAATGCATGAATTTTTTGCAAGATAATAAGAGAATATTTGCATGGATTAAGCTAAGATTCTTGCTGCATCAGCAAAATGGCTTGTTCTTTTCAGCTAGCACAATGACATTCCTGCACTGAACTGAAATTTCTGAAATTTTGAATGATAGTGTGTGCTATGCTGGCTCTTCTCTGCATGGGGGTATCTGCAAGCCGCTCCTTCTAGGAAATGTACCATGGTCTGTAGTGAGTGGATCACACATTATGTAAAATAATGACAAAAAGCAGTACTTGAGAAAAGATTTGTTGTAGAAGGCATGAAATGCTTTATTTTTCCACTGCTTGTATGGATTTATGGATATGTCATGGTACATTCATAGAAGTCATATAAGTGAAATTGTCAATTCCAAGCCTGCTTTGTGAGAATTGTTATCTGCTTGAAATTTTAGCATAGGTCGAATAATAGTTCATATCCCTAGCCCCTGGTTTTCAGATTTGCGACTATAATCAAAGTTTTTATTACCCATAATGTAATATCTAACCAGAAGAGTGGGAATAGCATATATAAAAATACAGCCCTCATTCAGAATTTTGCTTTATTAAACTGTGAAGATCCACTAAATTGGATCACATTGTTGAAATGAGGCTATTCAAAATCTCTAAAAGTACGTGCCACTGGAAGTTACAAAGGAAGCAGAGTGACTATATCCTTGTTATCTCTGAGGATATGTGGTTTTCTAAAAACACTGAACACTAATTATTCATTATTGATATATGAGTCAATAGAAAAATCCCCACCAGAAAACCAATGGCTAGTGAATATATGAACTGAAAGGAAGCTCAGAATCAATCAGCTTGCTGAGAGCCTAATGGGGAGGGGCCTTTTGTCATGACTCCTTGAGCCTTTTCCTCACCAATATTGGAAAATGCTTCAGTTGTTCCACCATGCTTCAGTTTGTCCGTTTTTTCCATGAACCATCTATTCTTTTCTCTGGCATCCTTTAGTGTAGGTTGAGTATCCCTTTTCCCTTTTTAGCCCTCGTCGTGTTTAGTGTCTGCTTCAACACAAGATAATAGTTGAGCAATTTGAATAGTTTCCAGAGACAACAGATATCATGATGATAATGGTTTTTACCAATTATTGATGGATTTTAAATGTTTTGTCACATACTGAGTCCAGCATACTCAAAATGTAAAAAGCCTTGGAGTGAAGATTCCAGTTTCGGAGCCATGATTTCTAAAAGTTTTTCAGGATAGAGTTTTTGCCTCTTCCACAATGTACAGAGAAGGTATATAGGAAACTGAATACTTTATAAAAGTTCATATCTTCTTTATCAGTGTAAAATTTCTATAATTTGGTTAATTTGAGGGTAGAATTTTTCCCTAAAGTGTATTTGGAGAGGGAGGTACTTAAGAGATATTTGTAGGATACATGAAGACAACTATACGTGTTTATAGATAATAGAGTGTAAATGAGTTTCAGAGCACTCTGAGTCAATTTTAGAAAGCTTTTCTGTATAAGGAAATAACATTTAAATATATGATACTGAAAATTTTAGAAAAAATTATTTAGCAGTCCTTTATTACTATCAGTTGCTATAATAGTGCTGTTAGCAATAACATCATTCTGAAACTATGAGATAATTAATACAAATAAATCATTTTCTATTAAAATATTTCTGGTAATAACTTTGATTGCTATAATTAAAAAATAATTCATAAGAAGTACCCTTTTTGCTATATTCCAATCGTTTATCCAACTAAAAACCTTGGGAAAATACATTCAAAGTAGCCTTTCATATTTATTTTCATTTGCTTTTATTCTCCAAAATCCTATAAATTTAATTTTGTAAAATTTTATTATTAAAAGTGTCAAACATATATAAAAAGTAGAGAGGATCCTATTATAAATCCCTTTGTACCCAGCAATTTATAGCCAGTTATACACCCCTACCCATTTTTCCCTTCCTATATTTTTTGAAAACATATCTTAGATATAATTTCTTCCACAAATATTTCAGCACATTCTAATTCCTTGGAATTTTGTACATCTTTCAAGCCATAGTGCATGTATTTTTGAAGTGGTTTTCCAAATATTTTTTCATTGGCTCTGCTACATGCAAGAATATTTCTTACAGTAAGCCACAGTACAAATTACTAGAAGGCAAGTTGACACTCAGTGACTATCAGGAGTATTCTTAGAAGAAGAAAAATGTGGAAGTTTAGCGTTGCCCATTACCTAATCTAAGAAAGAATTGGAGCTTTATTTTCTTTTGTTCTTCTTTAATGTGCAAAACGGGGTATACAGTATGGTGTAGGCATGCCACCAGCTCATCTTAAACCTAATTTCTTGTATCGTTTCTTGCAGACAATGCTTCCATGGACAAGTCCTTGTCAAAACTGGCCCATGCTGATGAAGATCAGACATCAATCATCCCTGTCCATCAGGTCATTGATAAGGTCAAGGGCTATTGCAATGCTCATTCAGAAAACTTCTATAAAAATATTATCATGTCAGACACCTTCAGCCACAGCACAAAGTTTTAATGTCTTTAATGTAACAAAAGGAAATCAATCTGCAGAAATGTGAAGATTTCCAAGCAGTGAAAACTGCAACTAGCAATGTAAATGTGCTATTACCTAGGTAACTGCATATATATAAGGAAAGTATTTTGTTAAGAAGGCTTTTGTGAAATTCATAATTTTTCTTTTTAATATATTTCTTCCATGGAAGAGTTGTCATCATCACTAAAACTTCAGTACTGAGAGCAACATGACTCAGTAGCCACAGAAGCTATGATTTTTAAAATGTATAATTGAATCAGAGTAATCATAATTCAGGGGAGACATTCAAATTAGAGACAAGGGAGAAGCAACGCTGAGGAAGACCCTAGATAGAGCTCGTTTTAGTCCACCTAGTCATTATATCTGGATGTACCCATTTTCTGCATCTTCTTTCTCAACAATAAAAAATGTAACTATTTTGAATGCCCACAAATCCCATTCCAGTGTTACTTTCCGTGAATGCAGTACCATGTTCTCATTTTCAATGACATTTCAACCACAGGCAGAAAAGATTGTTTACTGCTTGACCCAAAGATTAAAAAGGATTTTTTTATTATTTTAAATATTATGCCTTCAGAACCATAACATGCTTAAGAAAGTTTTCCCAAAATGTTGACCTAGTTAAATGAGGCTCTATGAATTTCTAATATTTTACTTATTCTATTCAAGGCATAGGGCCAAAGCATTAAGTATAATTTAATCCCATACATTCGAGTTAAGTTTAGTGTTGATGTTCCATCAATGTGGACCTCCCAGGAGTTGTTTAAGAATGAATCTCTTACACCTCTACTTTTGCCCCTCTACTGTATATTAAGCCCATAGGCTTGGGGGAGGAAGGAGAATTTCCATTAGGCAAGCTGTATGCAGTGGAATTTTCCTTTTACGAGACACACAATTGAGACTCTCCGGTTCTGTCCTTGCTTTGGAGACTTTAAGACATTTCCTAACACACAAATGAAAGCCTCGTATTTCCCCATTGAGAGTTTTGTTCCAAGGAATATAAAGTGAGACATATGGGTGAGTCATAATAATCAAAATAATTTATAAACAGCTGTGTCTGCAATAGCTAGTCTAAAAACTACTTGTGTGTCAGTCCTCTGGTTATAGTATATAAGAGCCTAAGGAGTTCTGGCAAGATAAATGGTGTATTATTTATGGATCGGCTGCTGCATAGGAGCCTTGCATACTATTATGCAGCTTACCTAACTTTCAGACTATTCTGAGTAATGCTTGCTTGCTAATGAATGTATAGGAGACCACACCAGAATTGTTCTTAGATGATGGAATCCATGCAGTTTCTTAGAAATCGGTCTCAGTGCATGCTGTACTTTTTCACATTTGCTCTGGGCTATCTGGGAAGTATCAGGTTTTGGGAGGCAACAGCGTTAAGTGATAAGAAAAGGAGACATTCTGGCAAAGCCAGTCTGCTTAAACACAAAGTCCTGAACCTGGAACCTAGAGGCCTTCCTCTCTGCCCAAAAAAACAGGCAGTTTGCAGTCTGAGACATGGGAGAGCTTTCAGGCTACACAACAACCCTAGGGACCTCTCACCTTTTGCTGAGCTTCAATCAGGAAGCTATTTGCCCGGCTCCAGCAGATGATGAGATAATGAGGTAGCGGGTTTTTTATTACTGTTCCATTTTGCAACATCCTGCAACACCATCCTGGGAGACAAGAGCATTACCCAGCATGACTTTCACAGGGGAGAGTTATATTCAGTAGAAAAGAATAGTAAATCTAAGGTCACTGAGATTCACTACAGCAGAGCCAAATCCTTTTCAATAGGCGTGTATTAACAGGCTGCTTATTTTGGCAGAGGTTACAACATATAGATGAAAATGAATCTTAGTCACTGAATATTCATATACATTTCCCTTAATACCTTAGACATTTGTGGTAGATTTTAATTAGTTAGCTTTCTAACTAGTCAGATTTCTGCCCAAAGATCTTAGTCAATAGTAATTAAGATATAGCTTCAAAAATGGCTTTGCTTTTGATTTCTACTCATATTCATATGGCTCCAGAAAAATATTTTTTCATATTTGACAATGTCAGCTCCACTTTAGAAATTTTCAATAACCAGATGAGAAAAAATTAAGAAATGCTCAACAGAAACATTTGTAAATGGATTTGAAAGATTGAGCCAAATTCTGTCGTCAGTTCTAAGCATGCAGTTCTCACCTCCATTTAGGCCCCCATCAGATGAGGGTCAGGAATTTAGCTGGGGAGCTTAAATTTAGTTCAGCCTACCTTTGCAAATAGCATCAATTCAGACTCTCTTTTCATTATGTTTTCTTTTCTTTTTCCCTGTTATTAAACTACATTGTGTTCGAGTCGTAGTCTAGGATCCTGAGATATTTTCCATTCTTGTCACCATTTACTTGCATTGTAAAGATTTTTGTCTATTGTTGGCATAGATTCTTTTGTACATATTTATTTATTTGTGTTTATACATGTCAATTGGTTTCCTCTCTTAGCTTGATATTGCCTAGCTTTGTTGTTTTAATTAACTTTCTATTAGAGAGAGACTGTATATATTTTTTCTAAATACTTTGTGAAATCATTTTTGGTAGCAATATCTTTGAATATGATGAATAAAAGTGACTGTGAGTGCAAATAGAATTAGCAGTGAGAAGCTACTCTAGCTAATTTGCCATTTTACTTAAATGGAAAGTGTTTTTCAAATAAATACTTATGTTGTTCACGTTCCAAGTTATTCAATTCCTTTATGAGTGAATGTTTTTACTTCTGACTCCTAAATAGGAAAAGATTATTTGACAGCTGGAAAATAACCTGCCACCAATTAAGCTAGTGACATAGGGCTACTTTGCCAAAACACTTGGAATGAGTATGTTACACAGATCCAGTTCACTAAGGATTAATGCATTTTGAAGTTCTTAGAATTTCTTGGGATGACTGATTCAAAGCCAAGTTCTATAGCAGATTAAAAGTAATGCAGGTTTCCTTTGGGGAATGTCTTCAGTACCCTCAAAAGGGAACTGAGTCAGTAACCTGTAGAAGATAGGACCTGGGATATTTTTCTCACATTTATAGTTGCTATTTTCATTGTGAGAGGCTTAATACATTTTAGTGAACTCCACTTACTTGATGAGAACAGAACCTCCCCACTTCCTTTTACTGTGGATATTTAGGATAACATTTTTTCTGCAGTGAGTCAAAGCCCAATTTTACTTACTGCCCTACTCAGCAAAGTGTGTGCCCAGTGCAAAGTTGTGAGGTGTTTTGACGGTCACTGCTAAACCAGGTCTTCCAAGCCAATGTTCACAACTCCTGGCCAAGCATGTTAAGAAAATAGACAAGCAGTTGCTTAAGGCTCATCTACAGTGATTTTCAGGCGGGTTACTTCAGAAAGCTGGAGGGATAGAATTGGGGAACAAATGAAAAACACATATTTGATTTGCAGGCTGACCTGTGTTGGTAATATTTTTGAAATCTGGAGGAATTGGTCTTTCTAAATTCAGTGTTTTGGAAGCACTTCTATGTTTCCAGTTGAATAACATTCCATTTCTCTCATATAAAAACATTAAATAGCTCTCTCCCTCCTCCACACCAAAATCCTTCTCCCCTTTCTTCTGTTCTCTCTCCCTTTTTCCTTCTGTCTTCATTTCAAGGAAGAATAGTTCTTTTTTTGGTTCCCTAGACAGAAATAAGAATAAATGTGAAATTTTCAAGTGTTTGCATTTATATACTATATAGCCTGTTCCACCAAAAAAACAAAAAAAAAAAAAGTAAAAAAGTAAGAAAAGAAAAAAGGATGCTTTGTTACCATAGGCAGCTCCAACCTAAATTGAGTAATCTGAATTATATGGGGGTGGGGGGAAACAAAGCAGACACAGTGGCTAATGACTGTAATCCCAGCACTTTGGTTGGCCAAGGCAGACGGAGGTCAGGAGTTCGAGACCAGCCTGGGCAACATGGTGAAACCCCATCTCTACTAAAAATACAAACATTATCCAGGCATGTTGGTGCATGCCTGTAGTCCTAGCTACTTGGGAGGTTGCGGCAGTTGAATTGTTTGAACCTGGGAGGCGAAGGTTGCAGTAAGCTAAGATCGTGCCACTGCACTCCAACCTGGGCGATAGAGTGGGACTCCATCTCAAAAAAAACAAAAAATTGTAAGTGTGTTGGGACGCCAGATGTTTATTTCCTATCTCATGAAATTTTCACCACAGTTCTATGACACGTTGTTAGTTCACTCTTCCATTTGGGGAAACAGGTGATTAAGAACAGTAAGTAACCTGCCTGTGGCCACAGAGACAGTAAGAACGGGACTCGCATCTAAGTCCATCTGACTGTTCATTCTTCTACATCAGCTTTTCTAGCTACCTCCTTCAAAGAGCCTATAGCCTGGTGAAGGAAGAGAATCCAAGGCCAGGATAACTGCCCTGATATCCATTTGTCAGCAGCTTCTGGAGCTTCAGGCAAAAGCTCTGGACTAGCAAACCAGTAGCGATGATTTGGGCTTTCAAGTTCTGGTAGATTCTGATTGGCCTCTCCTGAAGGTTAGGAAAGATTCTAGACAAGGAGGTTGGAAAGCCCAAATAAATGGGTGGAAAAGAGTTGAGGCTGACTTGATTGCAGGGTGTGGAAAGGAGTTGCAGAGGGATGACAGTCATTGTGTGAATAACCAAAGTGACTGGCTAGGGAGGTTTTAACTTATCAGCAGGCACAAGAGAGGCATAAAGGCTTCTAGGCAATGAAGGAACCCCACCCCAGTTGGGGTTTAGGGCTATGACTGTGCTGGGATCATCAGAATGAAGAGGGGCTGAACTTGGAGAGAACAGTGTGAAGCCTTTTGGAAAAGTCAACAGAGCAACAAGGCAATTTGAGGAGTGGTGTCTGGGGATCACAGGTCTCAGAAGTGACAACGTTGACAGAAGGCTTTCAAAGCGGCAGCCAGCCCATGCATTGATACATCTACCTTGCCATATTCAGAACAGCAGGGAACATCTTGGTTGTATCCAGTTGGCATGGGTTTAGAAGGGCCTGTGAAAGAAGCAAGCCTTCAAGAGACAAAGAAGCTGCTTATGTCAAAAAATGTGAGAAGGTAGAGAAGAGAGGGTAAGTTGTTTAAAAGAGTATAAACTTAAAGGACGGTGTCTTATGAAGTTTAATTTGTTCACTTGCTTTATGGAATACAATATTCGAAGGCAAAAGGAAAGGCATCCGAAGACAGTGAGGCAGTTGATACAGCAGGCTCCTAGAGGTGAGGGGAGAATGGATGAGAAACAGAAGAGGCCTATCTTCTTCTGAGATTGAAAAGCAGGCTATTAGATAAGACAAAGGTGCAGATATTGGGGAAAGCTTGTTGAGTTTCCTGATTTTTGTCAGTAAAATAATTAGAGGCTCATTTCATCTGCTGGTTATTGCAAGATAGAAAGTACTAGGATCGGGACCTGAGTAAAATTTAAAGGATTTGGAACAACCTCCCAGGGAATGCAAATCCCTGGCAAAATTAGATTAAATAAATAATGTTTGCCCTTAGGGTGGCTTTTACAAGGATAATCCCCAAATCATTTTATTAAAATATTTTTATTTGCTGTGTTTTGAAAAACCAATTTGTTTCAAGGTCCTAACTAAACACTTAATATTCTAAAGTCTCAAACCTTATTGGTCAAGGGTGCATTTTAATCACTTGTAAATAAATGGACAGTGAATAATTTCAGATACACTGTAAATCTTTTGAATCTTTTACATATTCTTTTTGACTTGACTTTTTTCATTCTGAATGACTGAAAATGATTTTTATAAATTCAGATGTCAATTAGAATAAAATATTTGATTTTTTTTTTTTTTTTTTGAGACGGAGTCTTGCTCTGTCACCCAGGCTGGAGTGCAGTGGCCAGATCTCAGCTCACTGCAAGCCCCGCCCCTCCGGGTTCACGCCATTCTCCTGCCTCAGCCTCCCGAGTAGCTTGGACTACAGGCGCTTGCCACCTCGCCCGGCTAGTTTTTTTTGTATTTTTTTTAGTAGAGATGGGGTTTCACCGTGTTAGCCAGGATGGTCTCGATCTCCTGACCTCGTGATCCGCCCGTCTCGGCCTCCCAAAGTGCTGGGATTACAGGCTTGAGCCACCGCGCCTGGCCTTGCTTTTGTTTTTTATTGTTTTGTTTTGTTTTTTGAGACAGTCTCACTTTGTCTGAGTCAGGTGGCACAATACAACTCACTGTATCCTCGACCTCCCAGACTCATGTAATCCTCCTGCCTCAGCCCCACAAAGTTCTGGGATTACAGATGTGAGCCACCTCACTGGGCTTGATATACTCATAAATACATTTTAATATTGATACTTGTAGTATCCAGTTCACGCTGCATGTGAAAATGACAAAATCAAAAGTTTAAATACCCTAGGAGCAAAAGAAAGACCTGTAGAACACAGGAACACTTTTCTGTTTCATTGTCCTTAGCCTCAATCAGTCATGTATATTAAGTAACTTCAGCCCTTTTCTGGTTCTCAGGGGTTGCAAAATAAAGCACATAACCTTCCTAGGAAGAGTTCACTGGCCAAGAGAGCTGACAGTTCTTACACATTCAAAAGTATTTAAACTCAAAGAATAATTGGTTTATTTATAAAGATCTGAAATGTAATCAGTGATACCCAACTAGAGCAAAAGCATTGTCTGCCATGGCACTTAACTGCAATAAATATTGCCTTAAATTTGACACCTTATATATATATATATTGTGTGTGTGTTTAAATTTCATGTGCATGTGACTTTTCCACTGAATGATATTATTAAACTTCTGTGCATTGGGTTATGTTTATAGTCATCATTTTGATAAGCAGTAGCATATCGCTTAGCCATATAACAGGTGCTTGGTTAATGTTTATTGAATTAAATTGAAATGTGTAGTTGACCTGGTCCATTTGCATTGTATATATTTTAGAAAAGTAGATGTCAAAGTACCTTGGATTTTAGTGGTTTGCAAGAACATGAACTAGAAATAAAATGCAAAGAAAAATAGTATTAGCCTTATGCTCTTCAAGCCCCTTTACCCCAGTTGCTCTATATCACCCTATATGATGCAAGCAAATGGTTAAGAACAAAAAGACAGCAGTTTGATAGTAACTGTCAATCTTAATGGTATTGTGTCCGGAATTTATTCCTTATGGTGGGTTCTTGGTCTCGCTGACTCCAAGAATGAAGCCGCAGACCCTCGCAGTGAGTGTTAACAGCTCTTAAAGATGGTGTGTCCAGAGTTTGTTCCTTCAGATGTTCAGATGTGTCCAGAGTTTCTTGCTTCTGGTGGGTTCGTGGTCTCACTGGCTTCAGGAGTGAAGCCACAGACCTTCACAGTGAGTGTTACAGTTCTTAAAGGTAGCACATCTGCAGTTGTTTGTTCCTCCCAGTGGGTTCATGGTCTCGCTGACTTCAGGAGTGAAGCCACAGACCCTCATGGTGAGTGTTATGGCTCATAAAGGTAGTGTGGACCCAAAGAGTGAGCAGCAGCAAGATTTATTGCGAAAAGTGAAAGAGCAAAGCTTCCACAGCATGGAAGAGGACCCGAGCAGGTTGCTGCTGCTGGCTACGGTGGCCAGCTTTTATTCCCTCTTTTGGCCCTGCCCACATCCTACCTATTGGTCCATTTTACAGAATGCTGATTAGTCCATTTTACAGATTGCTGATTGGTCCATTTTACAGAATGCTGATTGGTGTGTTTACAATCCTTTAGCTAGACACAGAGTGCTGATTGGTGCATTTACAAAACTCTCCAAGTCCCCACCCGACCCAGAAGCTCAGCTGGCTTCACCTCTCAATATCAGGAAAGGAACTGGCTCAACTCAAGTCTGAGATGAATATGCAGAAAATCCTGCTTTTGAGCAATTGTCTTGGAAACTGTTTTATGGCTCAAACTGGCTTTAATATTAGAAATTTCATGTAAGAGCACAGAGGGACCTCACAGAGCCCAGCATCCAGGTGTGCAGCCGGACTTTGGGAGATCTAGGACCAAGGGATGATGGCTTTGGTCATCAAGCAATCGTTTTCTTTGTGTTGCTGTTGTTGTTGTTTTAAAGGATGTTTTTAGTGCAGTTTTGGTACACAGCAAAATTGGGAAAGCAGCACAGAGATTTCCCATATATACGCTTCCACAACACATGCATACTCTTCATTATCAGCATCCCCCACCAGAGTAGAACATTTGTTACAACTGATGAACCTGCATTGACACTTCATTATGACCTAGAGTCCATAGTTTACATTAGGGTTCACTCTTGGTGCTGTACATTCTATGGGTTTGGACAAATATATAATGACATGTATCTACCATTAAAGTATCATACAGAAAATTTTCAGAGCCCTAAAAACTTCTGTGCTATGTGTTCATTCATTTCTCCCCACTACCCCTTCCCCAGCAACCAGTGATCTTTTTATTATCTTTATAGTTTTACCTTTTCCAGAATGTCTCATAATTGGATTCGTACAGTAGGTAGAATTTTCAGATTGACTTCTTTCACTTAGTAATATGCATTTACATTTCCACCATGCCTTTTCATGACCTAATAGCTGATTTCTTTTTAGTGCCGAGTAATCTGTTGTCTGGATGTACCACAGTTTAGTTTCCACTCACCTACTGAAGGATGTATTAGTTGCTTCCAAGTTTTGGCAATTATGAATAAAGCCATCATAAACATTGATGTGAAGGTTTTTGTATAGATGTAAGTTTTCAGTTCCTTTGGATAAATATCAAAGAGCATGATTGCTGGCTTGTATGATGAATATATCTTGTTTGGTAATAAACTGTCAAAACGCCTTCCAAAGTGGTGATGCTATCATTTTCATCTTTGCTCTTTTTTCCATATCTGCAGCAGACTGGCTTCCTTTCTACAGTATCATGTGGAGTATTTTCACTGCCCTAAAACTCTGTGCTCTGCCTATTCATCCCTCTCTCCTCCAGCCCCCAGGCATCCACTGATCTTTAGTTTCTGTTTCTTCAGATCTACATATTATATGAGGTTTGATGTTACCATGGTATCATTTCTGGCCTCAATCCTAAACATAAATGTACAGCTCTGGTTCTCAATACCAAATAAACATTGTTTCAGTATCTCTTCATTTAAATTCTTGAGAAAGATCCATGATTAACTCAGCTTTAATCAGGTGTCTACACCTGGTCCAAGGACACTTGGTATGAATATGGCTGCTAGACCCACCCATTCAAAACAAGCTGTGGAGGCAGGAAGGGGCAAAGTTGCTCATTCAGACAGGATATATAGACTGTGTTCAATTATGATAAATGATGCAAAAAAAGTGATTTATTAAAGAGTGTCAGTTAACTCACTGTGTCAGCTTGGGTCACCCAGGAAGTGGATGCCAAGGTGGACTTAGGAATTCCAGCTGTTTTTTGGGGATAGTGCCTGTGAAAGATAACAGAAAAGGGAGCAGGAGTAGGCAAGGAAAGCCTATAAAAGGAGAGTAGGAAGGAGGAAGACAGGGTAGAAATAGCCTCAGACTGCAGTATAATTCTGAGGAAGTCCTGGCCAGTCCATCAAGGAGATGTAGCACAAAGATTTCTCATTGAGGAGTCCCATTCTGGTTGGAGATGACCTCCAGTTATTGACTGGAGGCCACGTCAGAATAGGATGTCCCCAGCTCTAAGCCTCCAGCAGACCTCAAAAGCACTGTATCTGGAAGCAGTAGCCTGACTCCACTCATTACAGCAAGTTCTCTGAAAGGTCCAAGTAGGATACCCCTGTGGCCAACCTCCATATTCAGGAAAATCCAGGATGGCTAGAGCCTGGCTTTTGAAGGCTGTGTAATCAGGAGCAATGCTAATATTAACCTACTGGATGGCTTTGATCACCCTGGTGGATTGGCTACCGAGTGCTTCCAGATACAGGCATGGAAAACACAATTCTAGTGAGTAATATCTTCAGCCAGCGATTTACAAAGAAAATGAGTTTTAAGAATAAAAAGTGAAGTTTGGAGATTGTGAATTTTAATTATCCATATTTTCCTTTATCAGTTTTACTATGTAAAATCAAGAGATGGCTTAGAAACTATGCTGAATTGTGTAATTAACGTGACCTTGAAGAAGGCATTTAAAAATTATTTTTCATCCTCATTTGATAATCAGTTTCCTCTAATGGTTGTTAGCTTGTTGAGAGAATAATTGTAATTTGGCTAACAAAAATCCAATATTTGTTAGAATCACTCTGTGTGAACCTCTGTTAAATCTGTTTTTTTTTTTTCTTTCTGGTTAATTTGTTGCAATCGAAGAAAAATCTAATGTCCCAGTCAGCTGTTAGCCTGGGTTCTATTACTGTCTAGCAGTTTCTGACATGAGAAAATCATGTTACATCATGCCATAAGTAAGTTTATTAAGCTGTGATACTGTTAACTAGTAAGGAAAAGAAGAACTAACAGAGACCTCAAAAATAACATCACATATCTACAACCATCTGATCTTCGACAAACCTAACAAAAACAAGCAATGGGGAAAGGACTGCCTATTTAATAAATGGTGCTGGGAAAACTGGTTAGCCATACGCAGAAAACAGAACCTGAACCCCTTCCTTACACCATATACAAAAATTGACTCAAGATGAATTAAAGACTTAAATGTAAAACCCCAAACCATAAAAACCCTAGAAGAAAACCCAGGCAATATCACTCAGGACATAGGCATGGGCAAAGACTTCATGACTAAAACACCAAAAACAATTGCAACAAAAGCCAAAATTGACAAATGGGATCTAATCAAACTAAAGAGCTTCTGCACAACAAAGAAACTATCATCAGAGTGAACAGACAACCTACAGAATGGGAGAAAATTTCCACAACCTACCCATTGGACAAAGGTCTGATATCCAGAATCTACAAGGAACTTAAACAAATTTACAAGAAAAAAAACCAATCCCATCAAAAAGTGGATGCAGGATACAAACAAACACTTCTCAAAAGAAGGTGTGCGGCCAAGAAACATGAAAAAAAACCTCATAATCACTGGTCATTAATGAAAATGAAAACCACACTGAGATACCATCTCACGCCAGTTAGAATGGTAATCATTAAAAAGTTAGGAAACAATAGATGCTGGAGAGGATGTGGAGAAATACGAACGCTTTTACACTGTTGTTGGGAGTCCAAATTAGTTCAACCATTGTGGAAGACAGTGTGGCGATTCCTCAAGAATCTAGAACAAGAAATACCATTTGACTCAGCAATCCCATTACTGGGTATATAAACAAAGAATTATAAACTATTCTATAAAGACACATGCACATGTATGTTTATTGCAGCACTATTTACAATAGCAAAGACTTGGAACCAACCCAAATCCCCATCAGTAATAGAATAGTTAAAGAAAATGTGGCACATATACACCATGGAATACTATGGAACCATAAAAAAGAATGAGTTCATGTCCTTTGCAGGGACATGGATAAAGCCGGAAGCCATCATTTTCAGCCAACTAACACAGGGACAGAAAACCAAACACCGCATGTTCTCACTCATAAGTGGAAGTTGAACAATGAGAACACATGGACACAGGGAGGGGAACATCACATACCAGGGCCTGTCGGGGATAGGGAGAAAGGGGAGACAGAGCATTAGGACAAATATCTAATGCATGTGGGGCTTAAAACTTAGATGATGGGGCCGGGCGCGGTGACTCAAGCCTGTAATCCCAGCACTTTGGGAGGCCGAGACGGGCGGATCACGAGGTCAGGAGATAGAGACCATCCTGGCTAACACGGTGAAACCCCGTTTCTCAACAGGTGTTGGAGAGGATGTGGAGAAATAGGAACACTTTTACACTGTTG
>NW_012119376.1:2498780-2537785 GCF_000951035.1 Colobus angolensis palliatus | reverse complement strand
TTAGATGATGGGTTGATAGATGCAGCAAACCACCATGGCGCATGTATACCTATGTAACAAACCTGCACATTCTGCACATGTATCCCAGAACTTAAAATTTTAAAAAAATAACAGGAAGGGCGTTAAAGAAAAAGCAGTTGTATAGAATTACCACTGTTAAGGTTTCAAAAGGTAGATTGATCCCATTTTGCTAAAGCCAACAGTTCCTTCACTCTTAAAAATTATATACTGCTGACAAAGGATCACAGGCCTAATTTTTAGGAAATATTTATTCTGCCAGTAATAGTCTGTGCCATATGACTTCACTATGTCACTTACCGGCTCTAGGCCTTAGTTTACTTCTCTGTAAAATAAAGGAGGCTGATTATTATAGCTAAAATATATTTAAAATATACAGCTAAAACATGTTCAGCACTTGAAAGCTATGATTCCCTTTAACTTCGTTAAATATAAAAATGCTAGTAATTTCCATATAAACACAAAGTCCAAAGATCTAAAAGCTAAATGTCAACCTAGACGTTGATCTTGTTCATTCTAAATTTTTCAAGGGAGTACATGTATTCTATTAGGTTGCTGCAGAAGTATTTACGGCTTTTGCCTTTAAAATACTTTTGCACCAACCTAAATATATCTTCTAATTTCCAAAGTAAATTACTTTCCTATACATATAATTTAGTACTTTCAAGACTCTTATTAAGTCTTCTAGGGATAAAATCAGTAGGAAGATTCACTCTCAAGTACAAAAGAGAAGATGGCCCAGCAGTAAGGCAATATCATTGTGAAAAGCAGAGATAAAACCCTTTCTTTCAGCAACTTTGTCAAATTAATGATCCCCCCAACACGGGTACCAAAATCCCATTTCTCTTCCCCAGCTCTGTGTTACCACACTGTGCAAAGTTCACTGGGGAAAAGAAGAAAACAGATCAGCAGGAAATACAAAGACAGCAAGCAAAGCAGATTTAACAGTTGCCAAGAAGTGGCCTCAGATGTACAATCCATGATCTCTTGCTGGGCAAATGAGAAAGGCAAAACCAACAGGCTCTGTTGAGTAAACGCACAAGGATGTGCCCCACTGCACAGAACCCTGTCTGTAGCTTTACTCATGGGTGCCTAGAGCAGGTTTGCATTCAAATTAGAGGAAGCTGTGTGCATATAAACTATGGTGGGGTGTTTGTGGGGGGGGAGGGCAATTCTTAGCATAGAATGTGTTGCCAGAGATCCAAGAAACACTTTAAAGAGACTATACTTCTGTGATTGCCTTTCACGGGCCCTGAGAATCTCCTTGTAAATTACATCAAACATGAGTTTACAGACATCATGACAATGGGAACTCACTGATGGCAATGAAAATACAGGGAGTGGAACAGGAGCAGCAGTACTTGAATGACAGAAATCAGTACAGCTGCTAGAATAGTAACCACACATTTTTAAAAACTAGCATATATTGTGAAAATAAATCGTCACTATCTTGATTAATCCATTTCTATTTAATAGTTAACATGTTAACTGATGAGAATAAAGACTAATTTCTTCAAAGTTTTTGGTAGATAACCATATATATATATATATCTGACTTTTTAAATAAAATGCTCAGAATTGTAAAGAGGATATTTTCTTCTCAGGAATTATTCCAGACAAGTACTCCAAACATA
Organism: Colobus angolensis palliatus; assembly: GCF_000951035.1. Taxonomy (NCBI): domain Eukaryota; kingdom Metazoa; phylum Chordata; class Mammalia; order Primates; family Cercopithecidae; genus Colobus; species Colobus angolensis. The sequence goes on along the minus strand of NW_012119376.1, from coordinate 2,536,133 downwards.
AAAGTTAGAAAATGTTTTACTAGGCCTTTTCCACAGTAACAGAAAAATCAGTTTGTGGTTTTGAGTGTTGGGCTTTCTGTTTTCCTTATCCACAAAAGCTATAAGGAATTGCTAACATAGTTGTGGCTTTCATTCTTCCAAATAATCCCCAATTCACTTGGAAATTTTTTTTATTCCAAAAGATCTTTTTCCTATCATTTGCTTTGCTATTTTATACAGTCAGTGTTTACTCAATAAAAGCGTTTGAAGTTTAAAAAAGCATTCTCTCCTCTAATCCTTGACTTAGATTTTTCCCAGATCTCCCTTGGCATGTGTTGAGATGAAAGTGGCCAGGACTCAAACTAGAGAACACATATTTCATAGCCTCTCCTTGTTTTCACTTGCCTCATTTATGTTCGCCAATCCAATCAGTGTGAGAGTGAACCCCAGCACCCTCTGGGTTCTTCCTGAAATAATTATAATATGCAAAGCCTTGCTTTCTTCATAGTCACAAGAAAATGGCAGGACAAATCCACTGTTCCCTAATCCCTCCTTCCTTCAAAATTCTTTTTGCACAAACCTCTATCAGTCCAGGGCGGGTGTGGGCAGGATCCAGAATTTAATGTTTCTTGAGTGATAATAGTGTTATGTTATTTTCTAAAATGCATCAAAATGAGCTGTTAGGTTTCATGAAACATTCCTTCACTTTAAAATTGCTCCGTATGTTTAAGCAAATGAAAAGGGTATCCTAAAATGCCTAGAAGACAAATTTAGTCCCTATTTGTTTCTGACACAGAGATGAAGGCAATTCTAGAGTCCAACTGAGATTATTACTTACTTTCTTGAACCCTCAACTTCAATTTAGAGACAACCAGGATGCAGCTAGCATCTTCTGGAAGGGACTATTTATTCACTTGTTAGCAGGCTAGTTTTAATTTCATATGAAGGCAGAAAGACTTGTTTCCTTGCTGCATTGAATAGGTGTGTGGTGTGTGTCTATATGTGTGTGTATACAGCAGGTCTTTGAATAAAGTTTTTTCATTCAAAGTCGTTTAATTATAACATTGGTGAGAAAAAACATTGATTCCAGACTGGGGCCCCTGCCTTTGCGGAGTCTTCATGCTCTCCCCATTGTCAGTGTGGGTTCTCTCTGGCACCTCTCCTTTCCTCCCACATCCTAAAGCTGTGCCTGTGGGTTTCATCTGTGTGAGGTTCACATGGTCCCACTATGAGTGAATGTGGGAGTGGGTGTGTGTGTGGGTGTGCCCTGCCGTAAGATGGCATCCTGTCCCAGATGAGTTCCCACCCAGATAAGCTCTGGCCACCCATGACTCCGAACTGGAATAAGCAGACTGAAAAAAGAGTGAATGAATGAATGAAGACAAATGATTGTAAACATCTGTCAAGTCTAGGATAATCATCCAAATGCACGACAATACATGCTGCAGTACAATAGCACTCAGTGAGCTGCCATATCCATGGGATTGTGAGCTGTATGAGGGGAAGAGGTGCTCCTTACAATTTTTGCTTTGCAGACCTTTATTTCTTAATTTAACCCACTGCCATTACAACTGCCATCACTGATTCACCAAAAATTGGGTAAATAATCATGTTGTGTTCATTAATCTTTCTTAAATATATATATAACTCACACTTAGTTCAATGTTTAATAGTAGAAGTATTTTGTCTTTATTTAGAAGTTTGGGAATGTTTTGTGACCATAAATATTGCCATAGGAACTAACTCTTGGTTATATCCATTAGACTATGGTAAACTTGGTTTTGTTATATGTCATTTTGCTTAAAGTTGCAGTTTCCAGAAACCTATCCATGATGTTAAGTGAAGACTTACTACATATATGTATACACATATATATCATTACTTATAAATATTATATATGTATAACATTACATATATATATATACACATACACACACATATATACACACTTACTACTTATATTACCTAACATTATTGTATTAGGGTTTTCCAGAGAAACAGAACTAGCAGGCTGTGTGTGTGTACACGTAGAAAGATTATTTTAGGGAATTGTCCCATGTGATTGCATAGGCTTGTCAAATCCAAAATGTATGGGGTAGGCCAGCAGGCTGGAGACTCGGGGAGAATTGCATTTCAATTCCAAAGGCAGTCTGCTGGCAGAATTCCTTCGTGCTTGGGGAGGGCAGTCTTTTCTATTCAGGCCATAGGCGACTGGATGAAGCCCACCCACATTATGGAGGGTAATCTGCTTTACTCAGAGGCCACAGATGTAAATTTAATCTCATCCAAAAAGCTCCTTCACACAAACATCCAGAATAATGTTTGACTGAATATCTGGCCACTATGGCTCAGCCAAGTTGCCATTTAACATTCGCTATCACAATTATATAACATTAATACACACTATGTGCAAGATGCTTTATGCGGGATGGAGTGACATTAACCACTTCATCTGTATCTTCCCATTCTTGGCCCCACATAAAGAGAGAATACTTTGGAAAGCAAATACTTTAGTACCTCTGTGGTTTAAAAAGGGTAGTGCTGACTCACATCTTCAGAAACTGTCTCTAAAAAGGCTAAAAGTTTGGAGAGTATCTTGTAGCTAGCATAGTGGAAACAGAAGGAGATCACATGTCTTTGTCATCAACTCAGCTCCCAACTTCTCTGGGCTTTTTCTTTCTAGTACCTTTCTATTATTTTAGCTACAAGATACTCTCCAAACTTTTAGGAAAATTATGCTAAAATGTCATTAATTTTAAATAAATACATTAATAATATTGCTGGTTCTGTCTGTCTCCTAGTGCAATTTCCTTACATCAATGAATTACAGCATGATGTGGAAACAGCAAAGGATTTTAAGAAAAATGTCTGGACTGGCAACTGTCACTTACTAGGAAGTATCTTAATCTCTCCAAATCTCAGTTTTCTCATCTGTAAAATGGGAATACTGTTGGTAATGTCCATAGGTACCTCACTTGATGTAAAGAACAACTGAGAGAAATATGTGGCAGTATTTGAAAAACGATAAAGCATCGTGGCCCTGCTTGTTATTCTCACTTTCTATTAAACTAAATTAAGTTATAGAACCTTGGGCCCCACTCAAGGGCCCAGTTTTCTTAGCATGGGTGTGGAAATTGTGACTACTAAAAAACAGGCAACTCTCATATCTACAGGAGATTACTAACTTATTATATGGGAATTTGACCTTAATCTTGGTAGAGGATATTTCATCCTAGTGTATCTGCAGCTCTACCTGGAATATGCTGAGCTTCATAATGTCTACTTTAGGCAAATGCTTTTCTCCTCCAGTACAGCCAGTCTTCTCTGCATTCATTGGAACACTCAGAACATTATTAAATGTACCTTCTGTCTTATCTGGATGAAACTAAAAACAGAAATGAGTAGTTTTATAGTTTTATAATAATATTTTATAATAATTATATAATAATAGGCTTTGTTGCTTTTGGCAAAAATAACTATCTGTGATGCAAGCAACAATCTTATGCCCTTGAAGCCCATGTCCTGAAATACTAAAGTAAATCTAAAATCTTAGCAGTGTTCTTTAGGTGTTGCAAAGTGTTAGTAGGAAAAATCCTAAGTGTGCAATATCTCCAAAGTTTTTGGAGCTTTTTCCTTTAAAGATATTGTTTCTAGCTCAGCTGAAGTTTTCCATTTCTATAGGGATTTCCTTTCACCCACTACTAGTCTTTAAGAACATTTCAATTTTACTGATATCAATGGCAATTTCATACTTTGGTAAGATTCCTTACCCTACTCTATCCTGACCTCTTTCAAAATATTAATCAACTAGACTATAAAAATAATCAAAATAATAGCAGAAAATCTCTTGGTTTATCCTTCACATATATTTCTATTAGTTTGTAAAATCACCCACATCCCCACTAGGCCCTGTAGCAAGCATAAATATCACATAGCATAACAAGTACTAAGAATTTGTGAAACTTAATGTTACTGTTTTATCAACCTCAATGGAAAACTATTTTGCATTCTTTTTTTTCTTTTCTTTTTGTACTTCTGAATTTGTGAAGTCATATCTTCAACAATTCATTTGACCAACTTTTATTGAGAATACCATATGGTATGTGCCTCAGATCATGATACACAGAGCAACTTGATGAGTTTTCCTAAATCTAAGCTCTCGCTGTATCAACCCAAAGCCTCACCATTGCCTATTGAATTAAGTCAGATTCCTTTCCCTAGAATCCAAGGGCCTCCATAATGCATTGATACCATGATCCAACTGAGCTGTTTTCCCACTTATGTCCTGCCATTTTCTCTGTCTTGGAATGTTCTCTCTCGGTATCTTTTTTTTCCAATGGCCTCCTTTTCCATGAAGTCTGTCCTGTCACCAAATAAATGTCATTTCCGCATTTATAATACATCCACAGTCTGTTTTTATTCCACCTGTACCATAGTCATCTTTGAGCTTTCCTAGTCTACTCTGTAAAAACTGTAAGCTTCTATAAAGCAGGAGCTCTGCCTCAACCATAGCATTCATTCAGGCACATTTCAGAAGCCTATAGTATTTCTTAGACGATGACAGCAGGGAACCCAGAAATATTTTTTCAAATTCCTTTGTGTCCTTCTATTTTCAAGGTTAACACAATTCCATTTTAGTAAAAAGCCTCTGTAACCTGTAACATCAATAGATAGATAGATAGATAGATAGATAGATCGATAATAGATAGATAGATAGATAGATAGATAGATAGATAGATAGATAGATAGACAGATTGATAGATAGATAGATTGTTTTTCCTGGTAGGGATAGAGGGAAATAATGCAAGGTCAGTGTGACATTAAGTAACAGATTAATTATAAGCAAAATGGTTCTATGATACAAATCTACTGCATGAAAGCTACAGTGAGAGCTGTAAAGAGACAGGTCATTTCTAGGTTGGGGAATTGTCAGGATGGGTGTATTAGTCCATTATCATGCTGCTAATAAAGACAGACCTGAGAAATCATGACAGAAGGGGAAGCAAACATGTTCTTCTTCACATGGCAGTAGGAGAGAGAAGAATGAGAGCCAAGTGAAGGTGGAAGCCCCTTATAAAACCATCAGGTTTCATAAGAACTTACTCTCCATCACAACAATAACATAGGAGAAACTGCCCCTATGATTCAATTACCTGCCAGTGGGTTCCTCCCACGATACATGTGGATTATGAGAACTACAGTTCAAGATGAGATTCGACCACGCACACAGCCAAAGCATATCATTCCACCACTGGCCCCTCCCAAATCTCATGTACTCACATTTCAAAACACAATTATGCCTTTCCAACAGTACCCCAAAGTCTCAATTCATTAAAGCATTTGCCCAGAAGGCCAAGTCCAAGGTCTCATCTGAGACAAGGCAAGTCTCTTCCACCTATGAGCCTGTAAGATCAAAAGCAAGTTAGTTATTTGTTAATACAATGGGGGTACAGGCATTGGGTAAACATACCCAATGGGAGCAATTGGCCAAAACAAAGGTCCACAGGCCCTATGTGAGTCCAAAATCCACTAGGGCAGTCATTAAACCTTAAAGTTAAAAAATGATCTCCTTTGACTCCATGTCTCACATCTAGTGCACACTGATCCAAGAGTTTGGCTCCCACAGCCTTGGAAAGCTCTGGCCCTGTGGCTTTGCAGGGTATAGCCCCCCTCCTGGTTGCTTTCATGGGCTGGCATTGAGTTTCTACAGCTTTTCTGGGCAAATGGTGTAAGCTGTCAGTGGATCTACCATACTGGGATCTAGAGGACAGTGGCTCTCTTCTCAAAGCTCTGCCAGACAGTGTCCCACTAGAGACTCTGTGTAGGGGCTCCAATCCCACATTTCCATTCTGCACTGCCCTAGCAGAGGCCCTCCATGAGGACTACTCCACCCCTGCAGTAAACTCCTGCCTAGACATCCAGGAATTTCCATACATCCTCTGAAATATAGGTGGAGATTCCCAAGCCTCAATTCTTGACTTCTGTGCACCCACAAGCTCAACATAACATGTAAGCCACCAAGGCTTGGGGTTTGAACCTTCTGAAACAATGGCCTGAGCTGTACATTGGCCCCTTTTAGCCACAACTGGAGCTGAAGCAGCTGGGAAGCAGGGCACCAGGTTCCTTAGCGGCATAGAGCTGGGGAACCCCAGGCCTGGGCCACAAAACCATTTTTCCTCCTAAGCCTCTAGGCCTGTGATGGCAGGGGTTGCTATGAAGGTGTGTGACATGCCACGGAGACATTTTCCCCATTGTCTTGGCTGTTGACATTTGGCTCCTTGTTACTTATGCAAATTTCTGCAGCCAGCTTGAATTTCCTCCCAGAAAATGGATTTTTCTTTTCTACTGCACCATTAGGCTGCAAATTTTCCAAACTTTCATACTCTGCTTCCTCTTGAATGCTTTGCTGCTTAGAAATTTCTTCCACCAAATACCCTAAATCATCTCTCTCAAGTTCAAAGTTCCACAGATGTCTAGGGCTGCAAAAAATTCTGCCAATCTCTTTGCATAGCAAGAGTTCCCAACAAGTTCCTCATCTCCATCTGAGACAATCTCAACTAGACTTTGTTGTTCATATTACTATCAGCATTTTGGTCAAAGCCATTCAACAAGTCTCTAGGAAGTTCCAAACTTTCCCACATTTTCCTGTCTTCTTCTGAGTCCTCCAAACTGTTCCAGCCTCTGCCAATGACCCAGTTCCAAAGTCACTTCCACATTTTCTTTATCTTTATAATAGCACCCCACACCTGGTACCAATTTACTGTATTAGCCTGTTCTCATGCTGCTAAAAGGACATACCTGAGACTGGGTAATTTATAAAGGAAAGAGGTTTAATTGACTCACAGTTCTGCAGGGCTGGAGAGGCATCGGGAAACTTACAATCATGGTGGAAGGGAAGGCAAACACGTCCTTCTTCACATGGCATCAGGAGAGAGAAGAATGAGAGCCAAGTGAAGCAGGGAGCCCCTTATAAAACCATCAGATTTCATGAGAACTCACTATCACAAGAACAGCCTGGGGGAAGCTGCCCCTATGATTCAATTACCTCCCACTGCGTTCTTCCCTCAACACATGGGGATTACCGGATCTATAGTTCAAGATAAGATTTGAGTGGATCCACAGCCAAGCCGTAGCAAAGGTCTTGGGTAGGACTTAATTCATTGAAGTGATCTTAAAATGTTACCTTCAGCTACTAAGTCTGTCAAGCAGAGCGATGTTCACAAGCAAGGACATAAGGAAATTAAACTGTGAGATTGTTGAGGGTCTTCAATAATTCGGGGATGGCTGGTTTATGGGGTGCAAGAGAATAACATTTAACTAAATGAAAGAGCCAATTACAGTACAAGTTCTAAAGCCCTGAGTATCATTATTATTGCTTATCTCTATATCCCAAGCAGTAACTAACACAATGCCTTACACATAGTTTGTGTTCAATTAATGTGTATTATATTTATTCATTAACTTTGATTAGTCTAGGACTTTTATAATGATAGAGAGTTTAGTTTCACCATTTTTTGAGTAGTTTAAAAAACATCTCTCTCTGTACCTTCTCAACCAATCTATGACTAGGTTTTTTTGTAGGAATTTTATTAATAGATACCAAACATTGTAACATCTTTACATTCAGTTTCCAAAGATACCCTAGAAGAGCAGAGAGTTGCACTTCCTCTCACTCACTTTGCATTCCTCCTAAGAAATACTTGCCCCTAACTCAAAGGAGAGAAGGAGTCAGGGCTCTTTCAGCATTAAAATTCTCTAGAATTTTCTGGGAGAGGCACATGTTCTGAGTCTGAGGAGAAGTGTTCTGGTTGTTGTTTATAAATTGTTTTCATCTTCTATTTCTTAGATTATAAATCTATATTTTATAATACTTCATACTATTATGAGGATTTCATTGACAAATTGTCTTACAATAACCACCCATATATTCATGCATGGCCCGATTCAACCTTCCTTTGCTTTCATATGTAGAATTTCCTTAATGATGCTTTCTAAAGAGAGGTAAGATCCCCCACCTGTGTAAGTAGGTCAAGCACATTTGCTCCAAATAAATGAAGATATTTCACATTTCGTTTTTCACACCCACCCACAATTCTTCTTCCAGAGGTACTCCACTAAACTGTTTCTTACTTTGGGACAATACTAATATGGTTCCTTGCAATCTTTCTCTTTTAATATATGCTAATATAAAAGCAAAGTTAAATATATTCATATATTCAGAGTTGCTTATTCTTCTGATTTCAAATATGTCAGAAAGCTCTTAACACATTTAGTTACTAATCCTCAAAACTAACAAAATAGATATTCAGAGATTACAACATGATCTAGTGGAGAAAATATGAAATCAATAAGCTAAAATTTTTATATGATAAATAGATTCATTAAAACCATGGATTTGAAAAAAAAAAAAGTTTTGATGTCTTCCGTTTTTGTTCCAGACCATATTGTCCTTGAATCATTTTAACAAATGAGAAAGTACAAACATGAGGGTCAAAATATGGTTAGATTCCATGCACCTTTTAATTCCTATTAAATACAAAGAGCAAACTGTTCTTAGACGTTACTTGCGTTGCTCTCAGTCTGCCTCCCAAAGCTGGGAAAAAACCAATGTCCAGTTAAATCCTACAACCTGAGCCGGTGTTACCTGCTCCTGTTGGAGGCGAATGACAAAACATGTATCTACTGTGACATTGAATGTGCTGCAGCAGCTGAAGGAAGCCCCAGTCCTCCCAACCCCATTCTACTTTTTCCTGGGTCTATGAAGGTAAATGAAAGGTACCCAAGTTTCCATAATTCTTTGCTGAGTAAAGGCCCTTGTCCAGGCACTTGTCTAATCCTCAAATAAAAGAAAGAATCCTTCCAAATATATTCAGAATCAGCAGAGTAAATCAGCAGGATCCTTAAACAGTTCAGGTAGAAGAACTTGCAATTTTAAGCAAATAAGGAACTATTTTACCAAAAAAAATGCATCTACTGATCACTGGCAGAATGTAAATGGAAAAAAAGGTCATAAAAGTTATCAATATTGCTTTTTCTTATAAAAAGCATAAATGAAAACATGAAACCAGGCAATATGAAGGTCAGGCCTCTGTCGTCAATTTTCCAATGCCATAGTGGACTTCACTATTTTTACCCTGGATTTCTAAATTAGCTTTCTAACTGATTTATCACTCTCTCTATTCTCCTTGCAATCTGTCTTCTATAATTCTGGAATGATTTATTTTTCTAAAACATAAACCTGATCAAGTCACATTGCTGATCAGTCCGTTCAAGTTATTTCTGCCTGTGTTTCTATCACTTCCTGTTGTGCCTTCCATTGTAGGCTTTACTTTCTCCACACTGACATGTACATAGTGCCTAAAATTACTATGATTTTTCACTTAACTATATGCACTCACTATCTCATATTTCAGAGATCCTATAAGATTTGCTATACTTTTCTTAAAAGATTTCCTGACCAACAGACCAAACAAGGGTAGAAACAACCCCTGCTCAAAACAAATGAAGGATTCATGCTAATTATATCCATTTTAATGTTGCCCTTGATTTTACAGCCTCACATTTGCTTTTGACTGTGCATTTGCTGAGGACAGGTACTGTGTCTTGGCAATCATGTATCTTCAGTGCCCAGTACAGGGCTTGACACAAAGCAGGCAACAGAAATGTTTTCTTTTGTTGTATTTTTACATAAATAAATCCTTCAAAGAGTGGAAGATACAGAAAAGAAAATGAATGGCATACAATATCAATTGCAGTTTTGATGACATCTCTATACTTGTAGTGAATATGATCATGATATTTATACTGAAGATTTAAATCATAAGAGAAACCTTAAGAAATGAGGGGCAGTGTTGGAAAAAGTGTGATGATAAGGTGGGTGGCAGTCTTAACCTGCACACTGCTGGATATATTCAGAAGGACTAATTCATGCAGGCTGGACAGACATTTCAAATGTCAACCCTTCCAGATCAAAACTGGCAAAAGCAATTGAAATCATAGGAGAGAAACACACTTAAAAGTGAATATGTAAGAGCACTCTACTAGAAAACCATTTTAAAATAAATAACTCAAAGCTGAGGATTATGGAGACTAAACATACAGTTAAGTTTCTTGGCACAAAACAGTAAGATGACCAGACTACATTTAACTTATAGACTCTACTTCCTTTAAAATGTCATAAGCAATCAAAAGAAGAAATAGCCTTTAGTTCTTCCTCCAAGAGATATCTTTCTATTTGGCTAAGCAGAATTTGAAAAATTGCCACAAGCAATTCAAATAAAAATTTAAGTAAATATTGGAAACTGGTCCTGTTTGGACAATTATCCACCATCCAGGATCATTTGTGACAGTTTCCATTATGTTTGCTGTTATGCAGAAAATGAAAGTCCACATGTTTAAGAAAAAAATTACACTATTCCACTTGTCTGAAAGCAATCAGGGCACCTTCCTGACCCATATTTGCCAACATCTCTTATAAAAGTAATTCTTATCATGAAAAAAACTAAATATTACAAAACAAATTTACTAAAGGGAGGTATTAATATATGATACAGTAGTAAGGATTCACTTTATATGACCTTGGAACTCATATAACCAGTAATGAACATTTCCCATGGAAAGGTAAATCGGTCTCCTTTTTATGTCCTGTTATGACTGGTTCTAAAGGCCGCTTGCTTACATAAAGGGTTGAAAAATGGTGGGGTGAGCAAAGAAAGCAGTCTGTTATTCCATAATCACAGAGTCTCCCACTGGGTAGACAGGACTCTCTAGGACACTGTTTAAAAATCGTGTTCCATGGGTGGGTTGTAAGGGGGCTGATGATTCCCAAAATCTATTTCCAGTTGTTTTCATGTGTTCATTTGTCAGGAGAGGGAGTCTATAATTTTATCTGACTTTCATAGTATTAGGTGATTTCTTCCCCAAATTAAGAAAGCATGAACTCATCCCACCACCTCTTTGGCCTCTAGTAATGCATGTTATAGCCCAATGCCTTGTATTTAGAATGCTGTCCTGGAATACTCCAAGATAAAATTTGGGGACAATGATTGTTATTTTCCAAAGAACCTGCTGGGTCTCAAGAGATGCAGCTGCTTGTTTTTGTATTTTAATGACATGTGGTTTGCTATGTGCTGCTGTAATGGATGGAATTGGGGGAGCCTAGTTCACCTGAGCTTGTTTTGAAATGAAGGTATGCCTTTTTGTCTGCAGGAAGACAGCTGCAGGGTTAGGCTCCGTTAATCAAAACTCCAGCGCTGGCTGACTTCTAAGGAGATCCATTGTCTTAATCCATTCAGACAACTATAATAAAATATCATGAACAAGGTGGCTGATAAACATCATTTATTTATCACAGTTCTGAAGACTAGAAGTCCAACATCAAGGCTTGCCAGCAGATTCAGTGTCTAGTGAAGGCCCTCTTCCTGGTTTGTAGGTGGTACCTTCTCACTGTATCCTCGCATGGTAGAAGGGGTCAATGAGCTCCCTTGGGGCATATGTTTTAAGGGCACTAATCCTATTCATGAGGGCTCCACCCTCATGACCGAGTCACCTCCCCAAAGGCCCCACCTCCTGATATTGTCACCTTGGGAGTTAGGATTTCAATACATGACTTTGGGGGCATATAAACATTGAGACCATAGCACCCAAGAGAATCCAGGAGAAATATTCCAAGAGAATCCTTCTGAAATATAGCTCTGATGGAAAACAATTCAGTTAGTGATTGCAGAATCCCAAGAACATGATCAAAACCCTGTTATAAAGCCTCCGGAAAGCTACAGTCATTGTGGGAAAACTCCCATGATGAGGAACTAGCACTTTTCATAACCACACTTCCAATTTTGGATTCATATGCCTGTGCTCTTTATATCAATTTGTTTTTCCTGAATCAGCTGGTATTGTCTGTGCCCATTTTAGGTTCTATGTTCAATGAGACTTGACAAAAGTGTAAACCCATGTAACTACCAGCACAATCAAGATACAGAACATTGCCATCATCCTAAAAGTTGACTCATGCTCTTTGCAAACAGTCACTCCCACCAACCGCAGGGAAACCACATTCCTATCACTATAGATTAGTTTTCTCTAGTCTAAAAGTTTATACAAATGTAATCATACAGTACTTATTATATATTTACTACATACTTACTTTGCTCAACATGTTTTTGAAAGCCATTCACAGTGTTGCTTGTATTAGGAGCTTCTTGATACACACACACACACACAAGTTGTGATTTTTATTACAAGTGTGTCCTGTGGAGGCTCTAGAGAACAAACCATTTCCTTGCCTTGTTCAGCTTCTAGAGCCTCAGTCCTTGCATTCCTTGGCTCATGAACCCTTACTTTATCTCCAAAGCCAACAATGTACCATCTTCAAATCTCTCTCCACCTTGGTCTCATTGCCCTCTCCTACGTGTGGTTATCTCCCTCTCCCTCCTTCTTCTAAGGAAGATATGTGATCATGCTTAGGACCCACAAAGATAAGCCAGAATAGCCTCCCCATCTCAAGATCCTTAATTACATCACATCTGCAAAGTCCATTTAGCCCCGTAAGGTAATATTTATAGATTCCAGTGCTGAGGACCTGGAAATTTTGGGGAGGCATAATTTAGCATACTACAATGACCAAGTCAGAGAGTGAAGAATCCAGTTAACATCCAGGAACTATATCATACCATGGCATTTTAAGGGTTGTATTTTGCTTTTATTGCAACTGATTTTTTGTGCACAAATGACATTCATTCTTACTCCATGTCAACTCAGGAACTAAATTATATTTTACATTAAATATTAATAACCACAGTCGAATTTACCTGACTCTCAGGTTGCATTTCTTCCAGTCTATTATTCCTTACACCTGCAGTTCTGCATGTGAATTCTACCAAGAAGTTATCTTGCCTAAGCATTTATGATCTTTTCCCCTTTCTACATTTTGTGACAAACTTCAACTCTCCAAGCAGCAGCTATTCCTAAAGTTCATTGGGTGGGTTCACAGTAGATGTTCCCAGGGTTTGAATCTTATCTCTGCTTATCACCTGTTGGGCGAAGTTTAAGTTACTCTACATTTCAGTTTGACATTTCAGTTTGACCAAATATTTGATAAAATCATACAGAGTGGCAAATCAATAAATAGTGACTATATATGTGTGTATTTGTTTTATATAAATATATACACATTTAATTGCAATAAGAACACTTAACAAGAGATCTACTGTCAACAAATTTTTAGATGTACAATACATAATTGTTGACTATAGGTACTGTGTTGTACAGCAGATCTTTAGAGCTTATGCATCTTGCCGACTGAAGCTTTAGTAACTCCCCATTTCCCTCTTCCTACATCCCCCAGCAAACATCATTTGATTCTATGAATTTTACAAATTTAGATAATTCAGATAAGTAGAATCACATACTATTTATCTTTCTGTGATTGACTTATTTCACTTAGCATAATGTTCTCAAGGTTCCTCCATGTTGTCTCATATTGCAGAATTTCCTTTTTTTAGAGGTTGACTAGTATTGCATTGCATGAACATGCATTTTCTTTATACATTCATATGCCAATGAATATTTACAGTTTCCACGTTTTTGCTATTGTGAATAATGTTGCAATGAATATGGAAGTGCAAACATCTCCTCAAGATCCTGATTTCAATTCTTTTGGATAGATACTACTGTTTCCCATAGTGACTGCACCGTTTTGTATTCCCACCAACAGTGTGCAAGGGTTTCAATTTCTCCACATCCTCACCAACACTTACTGTCTTTTGGTTTTTGGGTTATTATAATAGCCATCTTCACAAGTCTTAGCTGATACCATATTGTAGTTTTGATTTGCATTTCCCTGATGATTAGAGATGGTGAGCATTTTTTTTCATATAACTGTTGGCCATATTTATGTCTTTTTGGGCGAAATATCTATTCGAGCCTTTAGCTCATTTTTAATTGGGTTATTAGTTTTTTCACTCAAGTTATAGAAGTTCCTTATATATTTTGGAGATTAATCCCTTATCAGATATATGGTTTAAAAATATTTTATCACATTTTGTAGGTTGCCTTTTCACTCTGTTGATTGCTTCCTCTGCTGGGTAGGAGCTTTTTAGTTTAATGTAGTTCCACTTGTTAATTTTTGCTTTTGTTACCTGTGGTTTTGGTGTCATAGCCATGAAATTATTGCCAAGATGAAAGTCCTAGCCAGAGCAACTAGGCAAGAAAAAAAAAAAGAGGTATTGACATCAGCAACAAACAAGTAAAAGTGTCCTGGTTTGCAAATGACATGATCTTATATAGAGAAAACCTTGAGGACTCCATAAAAAAACTGTTTAATAAATGAATTCAGAAAGTTTCAGCATACAAAATCAACATACAAATATCTGATCATGTGCAGCAGCTCATGCCTATGATCCCAGCACTTTGGAAGGCTGAGGCAGGAGGATCCCTCGAGGACAGGAGCTCAAGACCAGCCTGGGCAACAAAGCAAAACCCTTTCTCTACAAAAAATAAAAATAAAAAAATTAGCCAGGCATGGTGACACAGGCCCGTAGTCCCAGCTACTCAGGAGGCTGAGGCAGGAGGATTGATGGAGCTTAGGAGTTTGATGCTGCAGTGAGCTTTGATTATGCCACTGCACTGAAGCCCGGGCAACAGGTGAGACTCTGTCTCTAAAAAAAAAAAAAATTAAAATTAAAATTAAAAAGTTATCCTTTCAGTAAGAAATAGCTTATGGTAGAAGAAAAAAAATCAGTTGCTTTTCTGTACATTAACAATGAACCATCAGAAAAGGAAATTAGAAAAACAATCCATTTTCATTAGCACCAAAAAGAATAACTATCTAGGAATAAACTGAGGAGGCGAAATGCATGTATACTAAAAACTAAAACATGAATGAAAGAAGTTAAGACACAAACAAATGGAAAGACAGCCTGCATTAGAAGAGCTAATATTGTTAAAATGTCCATACTACCCAAAGCAATCTACTAACTCAGTGTAATCCCTATCAAAATCTAAATGACATTTTTTACACAAATAGAAAATACAATTTTAAAATTCATATAGGGCCACAAAAGACCATGAATCGCCAAATAAATCTTGAGAAAGGACAAAACTGGAGGCATCACATTTCCTGATTTCAAAATACAAATCTAGAGTAATCAAAACATTATGGTATTGACATAAAGATGGACATACAGATGAACAAAACAGAATAGAGAACCGAGAAATAAACCCACACACCGTGATCAGCTGATCTTCACACACATGCCAAGGATATACAATGGGAGAAGGATAATCTCTTCAACAAATGGAAACTGAAAAACTGGATATCCACATGCAATCAACTGAAATTAAACCCTTATCTTAAACCATACATAAAAATTAACTAACAATAGATTAAAGACTTACAACATAAGATATGAATTTTTAAAACTCCTAGAAGAAAACATAAAGGAAAAGCTTCAAGACTTTTTCGTTATATTGTGATGTCTTTCTGACTTAACATATAGATCATAATAGTGAAGCTGAATTTTCAGAAACTTCACACCGAAGCTATCATTGATGTGATTCATTTCAATTTAACCTGTTTTTATAGCATCTACTATAAGCAATGATCTGGGTACTGTAGGGAACCCACTGCGGAATAGAATCAACCCCACACCTTAATAAGGTCATGGTCTAGTGGTGAAAGCAGGTAATGATAATACAAGGTGATTAGAACCATAAAATCAAGGAGCTTTAAATATGATATTTGATGGTATTAAGGAATTATTAGTTTTGTGATGTGTGATAATAGCATGGTGATTATGTTAAACCAACCCTTATTGATTAAAGACTCAATTCATTTTCTATTGCCACCATAACAAATTACCACAAAACTGACGACTTAGAAGAGCACAAATCTATTCTCCTAACGTTCTAGAAGTCAGAAGTTTGAAAGAAGTCTCATAGGTCTAAAATCCAGGCATCCACATGACTGGTCCTTCTATAGGCTTCCGGGTGTGAATCCATCCTTGGCCTCTTCTAGCTCCTGGAGGCTGTGGCCGAGATTCCTTGACTGGTGACCACATCACTCCAGTCTGTTTCCATTGTAACTGTCACACTGCAGGTCTCTGATTTTAGTCTGCCTGCCCTCTTCTTCTAAGGATCCTTGGGATTACATGTGTCTCTCCTAAATCACATCCAGGATGATCCCCCATCTCAAAGTCTTTAATTTAATCACATCTGCAGATGTGTTAATATAAAGTCTCCTCTTCACAGGTACTGTATCTTAGATGGGGGTGTTGGGAGGACACTTTTTGTTTTTTGTTTTTTTTTGATACGGAGTCTCATTTTGTTGCCAGGCTGGAGTGCAGAGGTGCAATCTCAGCTCACTGCAACCTCCGACTCCCGGATGCAAGCAATTCTCCTGCCTCCCGAGTAGCTGGGACTACAGGCATGTGCCACCACGCCCGGCTATAGAGACTGGGTTTCACCACGCTGGTCAGGATGGTCTCGATCTCTTGACCTCATGATCCGCCCGCCTCGGCCTCCCAAAGAGCTGGGATTACAGGCGTGAGGCACCACGCCCAGCTGGGAGGACACTTTTTGCACAGGAAAGCAGAAATGCTTATCAGATGTACTGGTTTTCGAAGTGATTGCCTAAGAGTTTCTCTGGAACAATCCATATTTTGTAGGACACAATTGCAGCCCAGAGGAACATCTCACTTTGTAGCAACGTATCTTGGCTTCTAGAAAAACAAACAAACAAACAAATAGGCCCACAAGGGTTTATTTTAAAATATGGTGAGGGAAATGTAGGCAAGCCGAGGGAGATCTTGCTTTTGAAGAACTAGGCCTGATAGCCAGTGGACCTGGCATCTTCTCAGGGTTTCTGGACTCTCACAAGCTCACAGTTCATGGTAAATTCTCTGAGAAAGGATTTCCACCTCGCCACATTCCCAGTCCTCTCCCCTTCCCTCTAGCTAAGGACCGGAGTGTCCGCAGGGCGGCGCCCCGCGCCAGGGTTTGGTTCCTTTTACCTCCGCGTGCGTCTGTTCTGCGCCTTCCAGCCTTTCTTCTCCCTGACTTGCTTCGCTTTCTCAGGTGAGGGTACCTATTTCTTTTGTCATTTTGCACAGAAAATGTAAACGTTTCCTACTCTAAAAAGGTCATCTTTAAAATTTTCTTATAAAAACAATAAGATATTCCCACAATTTTTTCTCTCTAAATGCTATTACTGCGGTATAAAAACAAAAAAGGAACAAGTTCCTCAAGGATTTCATTTTCACGGATGCAACTGTAATTATTCATGTTACCAGAAGATGGCAGTACACCATTAATAACAGTGGCGCATCCCTTGGAACAAAATGGCTTATTCAATTTTTTGGAGCTTGGTAGACCTAGGTACTAAACAAATGTTAGTGGATCTGTTGCTAAGTGCAAGGTTCTTCTGGGTTGCGTTAGTTAATACTGGAGACAAAAGCTGCTGTGATGGAGAGTGCTAAACTAAACTTGCAAGCACAATTAAGAAGAGAGAATTGTCCCAGTCTTGTCTTTTAAAATTTCATCTCACCTCCCCTCATTCATTGAAAGTCACATTTCTGAGGGAAGATATTATAGCAAAAGGAAGGAAGGAAAACAAAATACAACAAAATTCTCTTATAAATGAGGATACTTTAAAAAGGCAAAGTGATTTGCTCAAACACACTGGTAATGATTAGCTCCAAGTCTGTTGACCAACATTTTCTCTATCCATGGTACCACACTGATTCTCGAAATGACAATTTCAGGGATTAAGAATTCCAGTCCTTGCCCCATCACTGACCTTTTGTGAGCTCTTAAGCAAATTATTTAATTACTTTTATGTAAAAAGTAAGGCATTGGACTAGGTAAGTTCAAGCATTTTTACCAAGGGAATTTTTTTTTCCTTTTTTTTCATTTTAAGACTCCTATTCAGAAGTTCAAAACCTAAAATAAAAGAAAATGCTAGAGTTGAAAGAGACGTTTTCCTCTTGAGTTTCCTCCTTTCTCCCCCAGAATCTTAAGCTTCCTCAGAGCACAGTTTGTAAACTATCAGACTGGGTGATCTTGTGAATACCTTTCAGCTCTAAAGATTAATTATCCCTCAAGTTCATTGAATTAATTGTGAGATAGCACTAAAATACCCTCAAAAGTGATTACTGTTTGGTAAAAAACAAAAGCAACAACAACAAAAAACTAAATCCTGAAGATGATGACAAACTGGTATAGTCAGTTGTTAAGAACAAAGAGAAACTGACCTTTAAAGCACTTTCAATATTTTTCAACACGATGCCTCTGAATAATGACATTATCTTCATGTTTTACAGGGTCCTTAAACACGCTCAGCCAGGTTTCCGCTGTGAACATCCTGTGGCACATGCTCTCAGAAATCAGAAGTTTGCCTGTGGAGAACACTGTGGCTCCGTTGCATTTAGGCAACAGACTTTTGGCTGTAGTAAGTGCCAAAAGCCAGAGGTGGTATGGCTTATGCTGCACCATGGTGTATTGGGCCAAAGAGCTCTGGAAACCATTCAACCACATGCCCATCAGCAGTGATGGGAAGGGCAACTTAAGGTCAAAGGACTATGGGAGGGTGTCTAAGATGGGCCTTAGAATTAGTCTTCCTGGGTTTACAACCGAGCTCTAACACCTTTGACAAGTCACTTTGGTTTCTAAATTTTAATTTGGGATAATAACATTACTTCCTAGGAATGAAAAGACCTCACAGGGCAAATAATAGCAGTGTATGAACACCAAGTAATAGTTTCTGTTTTCTTCCACAGGATTCCTGCAAATATCTCCAGGCTGGGCTCCTCATCGGTCCTCCACCTTTCAATCCATCCTCCACACAACGAACTGAATGACCTTTAAAATATATGTCAGATCCGAGTTGATGGGTGCAGCACACCAACATGGCACAAGTATACATATGTAACAAACCTGCACGTTATGCACATGTACCCTAGAACTTAAAGTATAAAAAAAAAAAAAAATATGTCAGATCACATTGCTTGCTACATGTTTAAACCTTTCAATGACTCTTTCTTGCACTTCCAAGAAAATTCACATTCCTCACACTGACCTACAGGCACCGCATGATCTTCCTTGTCCACTCTCTGACTTTAATTGGCACTTGCTGACCGTATTCCAGCTGCACAGGCCTTCAGACAGTTCCGGGAATAGCCCAAACCTTTTCCAGTCTTTAGAACTCTTGTGTGTACTTTTTTTCCCTTTCCCAGAACACACTGGCATTTCCTAAAGTCTCAGCTAAAATATTTCTCCTCAGAGAGGTCTTCTCTGGCCACCCTATCTAAACAATAAAGTACACCTTATTCTTTCGCACAGGGCTTGGAAATGTTTGACCTGTAGGCCAAACTGGCCCACCATGTTGTTTTTCTAAATAAAATTTTGTTGGAAAGCAGCCATTTTTATTCATTTAAGTATTAACCATGACTGTTCTGGTGTCACAGTGGCCAAGTTAAATAGTTGCAAAGCCTTTTATCTGGCCCTTTATAGAAAAAGTTTATCAACCTCTGATCTATAAAGTAAGCATGCACTCCCATCAGCATCTCTTCATTTCTGTTTATTCTCCAGTACCTTCAGGTAGTTGCTTTTTAAATTATGTTTAAGTCTTATAGTTATTTTCTTCAGGGTAGGTCGTCCTGTGGAATCTTTTTTCCGTTATACCCAGAAGCCGATTCTAGTTATTTTAAAAATTCTGTTCAATAGTTCTGACATCTGAAACATCTCTAAGTCTTGTTCTATAGTTGATTCATCTCTTGAAAATGGGTCGTTTTCCCCTATTTTTAACTTTATATATCTTATATTTTGTATTGAATGTCTAATATTATGTGTAGAAGAATGATGAAAACTGAGGTAAATAGTATTTATATGTAGTAATAGGCACCAGTTAACATTACTGGTTGTTACTGTGGTAACAATGGTTACCACATTTCTGTCTGCACAATAGTATGGCAGGTTGTGTCATTATAGTCAATAGTTATGCAGAGTTTGGTATTTTATGTTGCTTTTATAACCTGTATACCACAGTCTTCAAAATCCTTGACAGGATATTTCTGTTTCCTTGTGTTGTGTGAGCATCTCGTGGAGGCCTGTGGAAACAAGCCTGCACGTAAATGTGAGCTCACCTTGCATGGGCTTATGGTTATTTTAAGTTGATATGCTAGCTCACACTTGGCTTTTAGTATGTTTTCTCATTTTTAGCTGACTTTCTCTTAGTTTATTTAATGGCAACCGCCTTTCTGTCATGTTCTGTCAAAACTGAACTAGTCCTTGGACCCCATCTCTCCTCAAAGATTCTTGTCACCCTTTGGAATCAGTTTGTTTATTTGGCTTACAATGTCAGCTCTCTGATAGGATCAAGAAAAGGTACAGTTTTATAGATTATCTGCATTTTCTCATAGGTAGAGTGACATTCTTGTGTAGCTTTCTAAACAAAAGCAGAATGCCAGTACCCACATTCTAAAATTTGCCCTCCTTTCAAATGGGCAGAGACAAAAACATAATTTATGCCAGTAAGGTTAAAAAAGAAGCATGGCATTGTAAATTGACACTTGGTGCTATAGACTGAATGTTCCCCACCCCACCCCCCCTTCTGCCCCAACCAAATTCATATGTTCAAACTTAATCCCCAGGGTGATGGTATTTGGAGGTGGGGCCTTTGGGAGGAGATTAGATCATCAGGGGAGAGCCCTCATGATGGCACTGGTGCTTTTATGAAAGAGGTCCCAGAGGGCTCCCTCCTCCCTTCTGCCATGTGATGACACAGCAAAAAGATGTGATTTATAAAACAGGAAGCAGGCCCTTACCACACACCGAATCTGCTGGTGTCTTGGTCTTGGACTTGCAGCCTCTAGAACTGGGACCATGAAATTTCTGTTGTTTATAAGCCACCCAGCTTATGGTGTTTTTTCATAGCAGCTCCAATGGACTGAGACAGTTGGGTAGTAAATTTGTATAACCAGTCTAAGAAGGATTTTGAAAATATGTAGAAAGTGTCATACAGTCTGATTGTTTTGATGTAATATTTCTACTTCAAGTGATCTAATCAGAGATCCTGAGAAATATTCTTATAGAAGGATATTCACTACAATATTATTTATTTATTTGACAAAAATTGTATATATTATTTATAGCATATTGTTTTGAAATATGTATACATTGTGAAATGGCTAAATCAAGCTAATCAATATAAACATTATCTCACATACTTACCTTTTTTGTGGTGAGGATAATTGACATCTATTCTTTTAGCAATATTTGAGAGTACAATACATTGTTATTAATGATAGCCACCACGTTGTACAATAGCGAACAGTATCTCCTCACTCTCATCCATAGCCCCTGGTAACTCTAATTCTATAAATTCAAGTTTTTTAGATTCTACATATAAGTGAGATCATGTAGTATTTGTCTCTCTGTGCCTGGCTTATTTCACTTACCTAAAGATCTCCAGGTTAGGATCTCCAGGTTCATCCATATTGTCTCAAGTGACAGAATGTCCTTATTTTTCCCTAGGCTGAATTGTATTTCATTGTACATATACCACATTTTCTTTATCCATTCATTTCTTAATGGACACTTAGCTTAATTTATGTGAATAATGCGCCGGTGAATATGGTAGCACACGTATCTCTTCCATCTACCGATTTCATTTCCTTTGGATATACCCAGTGATGGGTTTGCCAGATCACGTGGTAGCTTGATTTTTAATGTTTTTAGAAACCTCCATACTGTTTTTCATAATGACCAAACTAATTTACATGCTCAAAAACACACCACACTATTATCAAATAATGGAGACAAACTGGATAACCAACAGTAGAAAAGTATTTTTAATAAATTGAGATCCAACCATATAAGGAAATATTATGCAAATATTAAAATACTTCAGTGAACAATATTTACTGAGATAACGATCATAATATAATGTTAAATATCAAAACCAAAACTATATATACATACACACACACACATTCAATTTTGTTGGGAGTTACTAACAAACTTTGAAATTAAGGGTTTTTTTTTTTGTGTATATATATATATATATACACGCACACACACAAAAATATATATACACCCAACTTTAAAAAAACTTTAAAAAACTAAGTTTTTTTTGTGTGTGTATATATATATCTCACTGGTGCCTATAAGATTTTGTGGAGATAGGGATATATATGTGTGTATATATATGTATATGTATAGATATATATGTGTGTGTATATATATATCTCACTGGTGCCTGTAATTTTTTTTGTGGAGATATATATTGTTTGCATGTGTGTGCATGTATATATATACACACACACATATACATACACATATATATACACATATACATATTTACAAAGTTTATTAGTTACAACAGTTAAAACAGTATCTTTACAGTGAAGAAATCTGAAAGACAACACCTTAATCAAGCAATTATAGTTAATATCACCAGTAACGGGATAGAATTCTGTTATGTGCCTCCTAACTTGCATAACTGAGAAAGATGCAATATTTTGTGATGTTCCTGCCAGAAATGCAAAGCCTCAGTCTAATTATGAGGAAGTATTAGACGAACCTAAGTGGAAGGACATTTTACAAAATAGATGGTCTGTACTCTTCAAAAGTGTCATGGACAAAATGTAAGTCTGAGGAAGTTTCTACATTAAAGGAGACTAAAGAAACATGAAAGTTAAATACAAAGTGTAATCCTGAATTGGATTCCAGGCCAGAAACATGAAATACATACGTATGTACATACCAACATACTCATATACACATACATGCATATAATTTTTGTTACAAATGGTATTATTGGGACAGTTGGCCATGTTTGAATAAGGTCTAGGGATTGGACACTATTTCTGTGCCACTGTTAATTTGATTTTGATGCTATATTGTGGTTATATAAAATAATACCCTTGTGTTTAGGAAATTAACTGAAGTACACTAAAGTGTTTATGCATAATTGATCATGATGTCTGCAACTTACAACTTATTCTCAAGTAGTTTAGAAAAAAATTGTCTATCTTTGTGATATTGCGATATAATAAGAAATGTGTATTTGGTCTTCATCCCAGGTTCCTGGTACAAAACTTCTAACACTCTTGTATCTTCCTGAATAATAGAACTGCTAGGAAAATCATTTGTTGTAATAGTCTATCTTAGTTCCTCCTTGGTCTCCTTGGTTCCTGACAGAAGAGCTTCTAAGACTTTGGAACCTCTGGAGCGATAAGAGTATCTTTTTTTTTTTTAGACAGAGTCTAAAAAATGTTGGCTCACTGCAACCTCCACCCCCCAGGTTCAAGCAATTCTCATGCTTCAGCCTCCCAAGTAGCTGGGATTACAGGTGCCCACCACTACATCCAGGTAGTTTTTTGTATTTTTAGTAGAGACAGGGTTTTGCCATGTTGGCCAGGCTGGTCTTGAACTCCTGACCTCAGGTAGTCCTCCTGCCTCAGCCTCCCAAAGTGCTGAGATTACAGGTGTGAGCCACCATGCCCAGCCAAGAGTATCTTTTTGTATGTTGATGAGATGACTGGTGGCCGAAAGCCCCTAGATAGCTCCACAATGAAGGCTGTTGCCAGAGGAACCAACCATGTGATTAGAGAATTGGGACTTTCAGCCCCATTCCCACCCACAACCTCTGGGGAGGACAGGGAGGCTGGAGATTGAGTTCAATCAACAATGGCCAGTGACTTAATTAATCATGCCTGCATGATGGAGTCTGCAGAAGAGTCCTAAATGAAGTGGTTTGGGGAGCTTCTGAGATAGTGAACATACAGAGGTGCTAGGAGGGTGGCCGGCCCACAGAGGGCATGAAAACTTCATGCTCCTTCCCCCGTACCTTGCCCTCCATACCTCTTCGTCTGGCTGTTCATTTGTATCCTTTATAATAAACCAATCAATGTAAATGAAGTGATTCCCTGGGTTCTGTAAGTCACTGTAGCAAATTATTGAACTGAGGAGGGGGTCATGGAACTCCTAGTTTACAACCAGCCAGTCAGAAGTACAGGTGGAAACCCGGGACTTGTGATTGGCATCTAAAGTGGGAGCGGTCTTGTGGGACTGAGTTCTTTAACTTGCAGGATCTTAAACTAACTCCAGGTGGATAGTGTCAGAATTGAAATGACCTGTAGGTCACTCAGCTGGTGTCCACAGAAAACTAAAGAAGTGCTGAGTGTAGAAAATTCACATATTTGATATCAGAAGTATTGTGCATATCCAGGAAGACAAGTTTTCCCTTTTTAATCTCTATTTTTATCTACCGAGCTATTATCTATACAGAAGAAAGTAAGATTAAATGATAAAACGAATGTGGTAAGATGTTGACAGTTCTGAATTTGGGTTAAAAGTATACAAAAAGACTTTATACTACTTTTGCAACTTGTCTACAAGACTAAAATTGTTGTAAAATATCATGCGATAATATGTAGAACATAGGTTTTAGAGTGGCCAATGGAAAATATTATGATTCAGTGCTCACGCATCAGTATTATTTCATGGTAAATTATATTTACCTTTGCAGGATGAAGCACAGTAAATTCATAGAAAGGCATAATAGTTTTGTGCCCCACCCCCATATACACATAGTAAAAAAGAGCTGCAAGTCTCTGTAGAAACATGTCGGCTGGGCGCGGTGGCTCAAGCCTGTAATCCCAGCACTTTGGGAGGCCGAGACGGGCGGATCACGAGGTCAGGAGATCGAGACCATCCTGGAGAACACGGTGAAACCCCGTCTCTACTAAAAAATACAAAAATCTAGCCGGGCGAGGTGGCGGGCGCCTGTAGTCCCAGCTACTCCGGAGGCTGAGGCAGGAGAATGGCGTAAACCCGGGAGGCGGAGCTTGCAGTGAGCTGAGATCCGGCCACTGCACTCCAGCCCCGGCAACAGAGCCAGACTCCGTCTCAAAAAAAAAAGAAAAGAAACATGTTAACCATGTTTATCTATAAGCTACATATTTTCCGGTGTTACTCATTTTCTTCTTTAAACTTATTCATCTTTCTAAATTTTTATAATGAGAGCTTAATATTTTTATCATTGAATTCCTGACTTTCTTCTTTTCTACAGTTTCAGAAAAGAAAGAAGCAAAGAGGGGAAAAAGAAGAGAGAGAGAGAGAAAGAGAGATGAGCCCTAATAGAGTTCATGGCTGTCTGTGAGCCGTTGAATGCACCTGAATGGGGAAGTGCTTGAGGTTGCGTAATATCAGCTGATGCTTACAAACTGTTACTTCAAAGTCAATCATGATGTGGCTGCCTCCAAGGGAATACAGCTGTTCAATACTCCAGGCTTGCTAATTTGGGGATCACTGGATCTTGCCTGGTGGCTAAACCCTAGTTCTGTTCACACCACCACAAAGAGAGAACCTCACCTCCAAAGGCATGAAGTGGTAAGACACCAAGACAGAATGATACCACTGCTACCTGGAGCACAATACAGTGAAGCATGTGTGCAGAATTAATACTGGCACAATGCTGGACAAGTGACAGACAAATTTGTGCAAGCTTCTATAATGATTATGCTATTTAATTAGTGGATACCTGACCAGTGTTAAAATCTGGAAGAGAATCAAATACCACAAAGTTTACAATTTCCTTTTCTGGGAACATTTTCTCTATTATATGGCATCAATGACAAGCTAAAATACAGTCCTTTATCTATTAGCTATTTCACTTCTCTTTTCCTGAAAGAGTTACTCAAAGGCACATAAAGAGGTTTCTTCCTCCATGCCTTGTCTCCAACTCCTGTAGATCGATTTATGCCCCACACCTGGTGCTGCTAAGCACATTACAGTGCCTCATGTTCCCATGAAGAAAACCGTGTGTGAGGGTGGGAGTAAATGTGGGAGAGGGAATGTCACACAGTTTAATTATTTAGTAGGGGGGAATAACTCAAAGTACAGTACTCTGGTGTAAAGGGATCTTCATGATGCATGGTTGAGAAATGTCTGGACTCATTAAGTGCTGAGCTTTCCAAGGCTTGTCATTCTGTAAGACACCTGTTCTGAATATGTTTATAGAGAGGGTATGGGGTGGGCATTACATCATGGGTTCATGCTGCTTTCTGTTTCTACTTCCCTTCAAACTGCATTTCACTCATTCATTCTTTGGCCACTTGGGGCCATGGCTTCAGGAAGAAATATATTATAGAGATATAAAGATTATTCTTCCCAGGATAACTCACAGAAAGACAAATAAATCAGCATGCAACACCTCCTTAGGTTGTTAAGCCAAATGCTTTAGGAGAAATAACCATTTTGTCTTGAGTTAAGTAGCCCAATCTACAAGCACTCTGTTTTAAACACCAAATCTACACCAAACCTGAATGGCTTCCCAGTCTCTAGGACGGGCTACGTGGTGGAGAGGAAGGGACATGTTTTTGCCTCCTTGTGCACCTCGCTTCCAATCCCAGCTCTAAGACAAGGTGACTGTTTAACCTGAGTAAGTTCCCCATCGCTGAGATTCTCACTCTCATTATCTGTGAAATGGGACTAATACCCACTACTTGTTGGACTATTTTTATTAAGATTAGAAACAGTGCACATAAAGTATCTTGTACCAACTAAGTGCCTACAAGAGGAATTACTATAACTATTATTACATGAGAATGTGGCTTACCCTTTGACAATTCTGAAAAGAAAAATTTAAAAATTCTCCAACTGACTAAAAGAGAAGGAATGTTGAAAGATAAAAACAAGGAAGAAATAAAGAAAGAGAAAGAAATAACAAAATACAATAAATGAATGAATGAATGAATACATGAAAGCAAAAGAAAAAGGAAAGAAGGAAGGAAGGAAGGGGAAGGGAAAGGGGAAGGGAGAGGAGGGGAGGGGAAGCATTTATGGAATAGTCTATTAAGATTTTGGAGACATGAGGTCTGTTTCCAGTGAAAATTTAGACACAGACCCTCAAGTTCTCAATTTCCTTAGCTACAAATTGAGGGTATTGTCTAAGGATGAGTTTTGGGAAGCAGCCATTCCTGGCTTGAGGAAAAGAGAATGTTGGTTCTGTGGGCTAAATGGTCAGCACCCCTCTCCTCTCTCCACTCCCAGTGGAAACTGTGCACATTTCACCTGAAGGCACATATTTCTCAGATTGACATTTCTGCTACAGCATATTAGTCAGGGTTCTGCAGAGAAAAAGAATCAATAGGATATAAGATGGCATCTATATAAGATGATATGGTTTGGCTGTGTCCCCACCCAAATCTTATTTTGAATTGTAGCTCCCATAATTCCTGTGTGTTGCAGGAGGGACCTGGTAAGAGTTAATTGAATCATGGGGGAGGGTTTTTCCTGTGCTGCTCTCCTGATAGTGAATGATTCTCACAAGAGCTGATGGTTTTATGAAGGGCAGTTCCCCTGCACATGCTGTCTTGCCTGCCACCATGTTAAGATGTGACTTTGCTTCTCCTTTGCCTTCAGCCATGATTGTGAGGCCTCCCTAGCTATGTGGAACTGTGAATTTATTAAACCTTTTTTTCTTTATAAAGTACCCACTCTTGGGTATTTCTTCATAGCACTATGAAATGGACTAATACAATAGCTATATAGACAGAGATGTATTATGATGAAATGGCTCATACAGTTATGGAGGCTGAGTCCCATGAGTTGCCATCTACAAGCTGAAGGCCAAGAAAAGCCAGTAGTGTAGTTCCAGTCCAAACCCAAAAGACTGAAAACCAGAGAAGCCAATAATGCAAATCCTCATCTCAGTCTGAAAACCCTGAAACCAGAAGTGCTGATCTCCAAAGGCAAGAGAAGATGGATGTCCCAGCTCAAGCAGAAAGAATAAATTCACCCTTCCTTTGACTTTTTGTTCTATTCAGATCCTCTACTGATTGGATAATGCCCACCTGAATTGGTAAAGGCAGTCTTTTTTACTCAGTCTACCAATTCAATTTCTTATCTCTTCTGGAAACCCTTACAAACACACTCAGAAATAATGTTCTACCAGCTATCTGGGCATCCCTTAGTCCAGTCAAGTTGACCTCTAGAATTAACCATCACACACAGAGAGATTCTAGCTGAGAACTTTATGTTCCAGAAGCCTTCACTTGCAAACTCCTCATAAGAAGCACCTCATGCATTGAGCCTGATTCAAGTCGACATTATATCTTTGCTTTTAGATGTTTTACAATTTTATTCAAAGCAACTTGTGGTTTGGTGCTATTGGAATTTTGCTTTGGCTGTTGAAACTTTACTCATTTATTTCATCTTTCTTATTGGGAAATGTTTACATTACTTCATCACATATTTATTTTTAACTGGGGTCTAGGACATGGCTGTAGGGAGGGAACAATCTTGAGGACACTCTATGCTTCAGGATAGATACTTCTTCCTTCTAGTCTGCCCTGCACAGACCTCAGAGCTCAAAAAAGCACTATGACACCTGCCACTGTCTGCCCTTAGGAAAGATGCCAAGTTTAGAATTGGTTTTCAGGTGGTTTCAGCAAAACAACAGCCCACACTGCCTCCTAAGAAGAATGACTATGCCAAGTCCAAAGAGCACTGGGCAAGAAAAGGACAATTATTTTCTGTTTCCGGTATTCAAAAACTCAGCAAATGACTGGGCACGGTGGCTCATACCTGTAATCCCAGCACTTTGACAGGTCAAGGAGGGTGAATCACTCGATGTCAGGAGTTCGAGACGAGCCTGGTCAACATGGTGAAACCCCGTCTCTACTAAAAATACAAAAATTAGTCAGGCATGGTGGTGCACACCTGTAATCCAAGCTACTGAGGTGGCCGAGCCAGGTGAATCACTTGAACCTGGGAGGCAAAATATGCAGTGAGCCAAGATCAAGCCAGTGCACTCCAAATGGCAGCATAACAGGAAGGTTTAGAGTATGGATCCTGGGTCCAGGCTGCTATAGTTAAATCCCAGCCCTGGCTGGGCACGGTGGCTTATGCTTGTAATTCCAGGACTTTGGGAGGCTGAGATGGATGGATTACAAGGTCAGGAGTTGGAGACCAGCCTGGGCAACACAGTGAAACCCTGTATGTACTAAAAATACAAAAATTATCTGGGCATAGTGGCACATACCTGTAATCCCAGCTACTCGGGAGGCTGAGGCAGGAGAATTGCTTGAACCCGGGAGGCAGAGGTTTGCAGTGAGCCAAGATGACACCAATGCACTCCAGCCTGGGCAACAGAGCAAGACTCCCTTTCAAGAATAGATAGAATAGAATAGAATAGAATAGAATAGAATAGAATAGAATAGAATAGAATAGAAGTAGAGTAGAGTAGAATAGCCCAGCCCTGGCACTTACCAGTTGTGCAACCTGAGATATGTATGTGAGATACAAACTCTCTGTACTCAAAAAGTTCTCATCTTTGAAATTATCCTGCCCAATGTGTTGTTAGGAGGATGGATGAGTTGCCATTTGTAAAACACTTAGAAGAGTATCTAGCACATAAAAGTTCTATATTTAAATATTGGGTAGATAAAAGCCATGGACTCTAATACATATAACCCCATTAGAGGGTAGTTGTTTCTCATAAGTCTCCTGTGCCATGGAGGATAGTGGAAATGAGTGAGGTTCTTTGTTATTCCTCTTCCTTATCTATGTGTACACGTGCATGTGCATGTGTGTATTTTTATATCCACCATTTTAACAGTTGCTTTCCAGCTCTTTGTTAATCCTCCCATCAACCATTCATGACCATATTGTTATCAGTTGACAGAGGAGTCTCATAGAGGTCACTCAGTGGCTCAGGTCACAACACTTTGGATTTAGAGTTGGAATTTACATCCCTATCACCGACATCCAACACTCATGCTATCTCCACTTTTCCCGGCCCCCATAGATACACACATACACCTGGACTTGATCCTCAAATTCTGTCTTATTGGGAAGTTTCTGGGAGAGTAACCAGATGATTTTGAACAACAAAGTATCCATGACAGAAAACAGGTCAAAAGGCCCAAAGTCGTTTTGTTAGAATGGTGGGATTATTAAATTTTTTCCATTTCTCTGTTTTTCAAAATTCTTCTTTATAAAATTATATTGACTATATATAAAATCATATGTTTATTTTTTAAATCATCAGTAATTGGCAGAAGTATTTTTATGTTTTGTATTTGATTTAAGTCTGTGTACACTGTTTCTTGTTTAAGGAAGAGATTCAAATACTTCCCCCAAACATGAAAACTCAAGTCTTGGCTGTGGCTGGAGGTGAAAGCACAGAGGAAACAATACTTACTCTTATAGGTGACTCCTTTTTTTCCAAATCAAAAACTCTATACTGTCTTCTCCTGTTCAAACCTGGGAAGCATTGTAGAGAATGTAAAGATCAAGGAAAGGGTTTTAATTTCCAAATAGATCAAATTTCAGTTCTGAGAGCACACAGAACTAACTAAGGGACTGCCGGGGAGAGGCCAGGTGCCTTCCAGAGCAAAACGACCATTAAGGGGTTCCAAGCCCTAGATTACTCACTGGGTCTAATGATTGACCTTCCCAATCTACATTCTGAGCATGCATTCTGTAGCTCAGAATGACCCATAATGCTGCTTTTGGTACCTCATATATCTAACATTGATTCTATTCTCTTATAGGGGACACACACTAATCAAAACTTTTTGTCTGGTCAGAAACTCCTTATCTTTCCTGTTCTTAGGGATCTTCCACCCATTGCATTATGGTAGGTGAAACTGACTTGCATTTAGAAAGTGAAGAATTGTACTTGCACCGCTGGGCCATTTTACCAATAATATCCACCTATCCAGACTCCTGAATTTGGAAACAATGATGCAACAAAGCAGGCAGAATGAGAATTTATACAATCCTGGAACCGCAGCAACACCATCAGACACTTTCTAGAGTTGGCAAAGGCAGGGGTTCCCAGGTTGTGTGTCTGGTGCCAGTGCTCAGTGGCATCACCAGGTGAGCTCTAGGCCATGATTTTAGACCCTTCAACCTAAATCCCTTGTGTCTCTGCCTATTATCAAGCCTGCATCTCTGTCAACTCCATGAGCTACACCAGTACTTGCCATGGATAATCTGACCAGTTCATATATCCAACTCCTAGTTTGGCCAGTTTAGTCTCAAACCCTTTCCAGTTATTTCTTTGACCTTTCTTTTACCTTCATTCAATCCATTTCCAATTTCGTTAGTCAAGATATGTTATGACCCTTTACAATTGAGTGATTTTTCCATTAGAAGACTTAGAAGACTGGCTGGGAGCCTTATCAATTCTTCCAAAATGAGTAGCAGTGATGTATTATTAGTCAGGGTTCTCTAGAGGGACAGAACTAATAGGATATATTTATGAGTTTATTAAATAGTATTGACTCATGTGATCACAAGGTCCCACAATAGGCCATCTGCAAGCTGAGGAGCAAGGAAGCCAATCTCAGTCCCAAGGCTGAAGAACTTGGAGTCTGATGTTCGAGGGCAGGAAGCATCCAGCACAGGGGAAAGATGCGGCCTGGGAGGCTAAGCAAGTCTAGCCTTTTCACGTTTTTTCTTCCTGCTTTGTGTTTGCTGGCAGCTGATTAGATAGTGCCCACTCAGATTAAGGGTGGGTCTTCCTTCTCCAGCCCACTGACTCAAATACTAAACTCCTTTGGCAAAACCCTCACAGGCACACCCAGGATCAATACTTTGCATCTTTCAATCCAATCAAGTTGACACCCAGTATTAACCATCACAGGCAATAATAGCTAACACTTACAGTGAGTGTACCATTTTCCATGTACTTTCAGTTGTTATATCATACATTCTTGAGGAAAATAAATATGGACTATTTACTATAGCTATACCAATTTTACTGATTAGGAAATGTGCTTGGAAGAATGACATAACTGTCCAGTGTCCACAAGTAAGTACGTGGCAGAGATAAAAACCAAATCCAACTCTGTCTGCCTTCGGTGACTGAATGCAAACCACTTCATGCACATCCCTTTTGGGGCCTTGACAAGCTGTTGTATTTCAGCCAGAGTTAACTGGGTCAGCTTATTAAATCAATCACTAGAGAAACATTTCATCTCAGTTTGAAAAGGCCAATAAGAAAAAGTCACCTGAATCCAAGAGATTGTTAAATCATATTCTACAACGATTAAAATATTTTCTCTTCTCTTAGAGACAGAAGAAAAGCTGGAATAATGAACATGTCTTTGTAGTTTCAAAATTTGAGAAATGAGCAATTTAGAGAAAGAAAAAAAGAATCTCTTGCTCAAGGTGTCAGGGTCTCTCTCAATATTTCCATTGGACAATGTGACTTTGCCAGACCCTGGGGCAGTCTGCTCGCATTAATTTCTGTCAATTCAAAATTGAAAGCTATTTTAATCAGTACATTTTTTGAGTGCCTAAAGAAGCATTATAGGTCAGCAAGTTTAATTCAAAAGATGATTTCTCATTTAAATGATCTGAATGGGAAAAATATATATTTTCCCCCTGTCCAATGGGATCCTGATGAGACAGACACAGAACTATCAGTGGAGAAATTCTTTCCAAGCAGCAAAGACATCTGTGGACCCTTAGTTGTTCCTTCAAAGCACTTAATTCTTAAATATTCAGAGAACCCTGTGGTTGACATGAGAAATCTAGGTGAGAATTTGAAGTGGTGCTGCTGGCATCTAATTCATGAATTTTTACCAACTAAAGACAACTGTAAAATTTATTTCCTCCTTCCTATTTTCTTTCCTTCCTCCACTTCTCTCCATTTGTAATATTTCTTTCTTTTTCTTTCCTTCCTTCCTTTCTTCCTTTCTCCCTCTCCCTCTCTCTTTCCTTCTTTTTTCTTCTTTCTTCCTTTCTTTTTTCTCTCTTTCATTTCTTCCTTCCTTCTTTCTCTTTCTTCTTTCTTTTTCTTTCTTTCTCTCAAAACACGTTATTTCTTGACTCCCTTCCTTCCTTCTTTCTTTCTCTCTCTTTCTTTCATTTCTTTCTTCCTTCTTTCTCTTTCTTTCTTCTTTACTTTTCTTTCTTTCTCTCAAGACATGTTATTTCTTGACTCTTTTCCTTCCTTCCTTCCTTCCTTCCTTTCTTTTTTCTTTCTTTCTTTCTTTTATTTTTCTTTTATTTCTCTTTTCTTTCCTTTCTTTCTTTTTCTTTCTTTCTCTCCCTCTCTCTTTCTTCCCCCTATGTCTCCCCTTCCCTTTAACTTCCCTTCCTTTCCATTTATTTATTTATTTATTTTTGAGATGGAGTCTCGCTCTGTCTGGAGTGCACTGGTGCATCTCAACTCACTGCAACCTCCACTTCCTGGGTTCCAGTGGTGCTCCTACCTCAGCCCACTCACCTCAGCCTTCCAAAGTGCTGGGATTACAGGCATGAGACACCATGCCTGGCCCTTTCTTTTCTATTTAGTGTATCACCATTCCTCTTGTACTCTACCCACTTTGTGGTGATGGTGATAATTTAAAACAATGACGGCATTTTACTCCAGAGCAGCCAAGCATGAAAAACCACAGTAATACTACATGGTCTTTTTTGGCAGCAGGAGATCATACTAAGTCCAACTAGTAACTCATATGCATGGGGTTGGGAGACCTGTGATTTCACCACAAATCCATGTAAGGCTTTGGCCAAATTATTTGGTTATGTTGTCTAAATTTTCCCAACCAAAAGCTAGAATAAGTTATAAACTTGTCTATTATATTCCCTTTTGCTGTTCTATTAATTGTATTTCATAATCCTCTTCCTTGAAACATTTACTATGTCACTTTGGCTACCTTACTATAAAATGAGGATATATCAGCTATGGTGGAGGACAAGTTTTATAATATATTCTGCAAGGAGAACACCACCACTGACTTAAGTTGTAACCACTCTTTACAGAGGAAACTAACCTATATTCCATTAGAAGCCCAGAGGAGGGACTGAACCATACCATCGACCTCCAACCCTCATGCTCTTTGCATTCTACATTTTAAAAATTACCATAACTAGCTCCATTTTTAATGAGCCACTTTTCAACTGACTGCCCTCTTACTTTCCACTCAGCCACCGAGTTATGTACAGTCTCCAGGACGTTGGTGAAGAGCCCTCACAAGGTGCCTACAGTCCGTTCTGCTCGAAAATTTGCTAGAGCTTCACTGAAAGTAACAAGAAAGGGAGAGACTAGCTAACTCTGCTCCCTTGTTAGGTTCAACATTTAATCAGAACCATATCCTGATTTTTTTTTTTTTTTTTTGGAGATGGAATCTGGCCCTGTCACCCAGGATGGAGCGCAGTGGCACGATCTCGGCTCACTGCAACCTCCTCCTCCTGGGTTCAAGCAGTTCTCCTGCCCCAGCCTCCCGAATAGCTGGGATTACAGGCACGTGCCACTAAACCTGGCTAATTTTTGTATTTTTAGTAGAGACGGGGTTTCACCATGTTGATCAGGCTGATCTCGAATTCCTGACCTCGTGATCTGCCCACCTCTGCCTACCAAAGTGCTGGGATTACAGGCAACCCTGATTCTTTAAAATGAGATTTGATCTCTCCTAACTCTAAGAATAGAAGGCTTCAAAATGGGAAGGGTGTTAAGACCATCAGAAAGCAGCAATTTTCCCAGGATATTAATCCTTTCTTAACCCCTATATCTTTAGTGTGAAACATTAACACAGAGACAACTGAAATGGAGTGATACAGATTGTGCCATTTACAATGTGACAAATTCCTGAATTTCTCTGACATTCAATTTTCTTATCATTTCTAATAGTGTCACTCATACTATGTAAAACACTGCTTCAAAGAAATCAGAGATTACACAAACACATGGAAAAATATTCCATGCTTATGGATAGGAAGAATCAATATCATTAAAATGGCCATAATGCTCATACTGCTCAAAGCAATTTATAAATTCAATACTATTCCTATCAAACTACCAATAATATTTTTCACAGAACCAAGAAAAAAAAAAAAAACTATCTTAGCCTGGGCACAGTGGCTCATGCCTATAATACCAGCAGTTTGGGAGGCCAAGATCACTTGAGGTCAAGAGTTCAAGACCAGTCTGGCCAACATGGTGAAACCCTATCTCTACCAAAGAGCATACACACACACACACACAAACACAAACACACACAAATTAGCCAAGCAAGCATGGTTGTGCTCACCTATAGTCCTAGCTACTCAGGAGACTGAAGTGAGAGAATCACTTGAACCCGGGAGGCGGAGGTTGCAGTGAGCCAAGATCATGCCACTGCACTCCAGCCTGGGCAAAAGAATGAGACTTTATCTCAAATAACAATAATAATAAATAGAATAAAATAAAATGAGAAAGAAAAGAAAAGAAGGAAAAAAAAAACTATTTTAAAATTCATCTGGAACCAAAAAAGAGCCCAAATAGCCAAGGCAATTCTAAGTAAAAAGAACAAACCTGGAGGCAACATGTTATCTGTCTTCAAAGTATTGTGCTGCAGGGCTACACTAACAAAGACAGCATGGTGCTGGTACAAAAGCAGACACATAGACCAGTGGCACAGAGTAGAAAGCTCAGAAATAAGGTTGCACACCTACAATCATCTGATCTTCAATGAAGTTGTCAAAAACAAGCAATGGGAAAAGGATTCTCTAGTCAATAAATGGTGTTGAGATAACTGGCTAGCCACATGCAGAAGATTGAAACTGGACCCTTTGCTTACACCATATAAAAAAAATCAGCTCAAGATGGATTAAAGACTTAAATGTAAAACTCAAAACTATAAAAACGCCGGAAGATAATCTAAGCAATACCATTCTGAATATAGGAACTGACAAGGATTTTATGATAAAGATACCAAAAGCAATTGCAACAAAAGCAAAAATTGACAAATGGGATTTAATTAAACTAAAGAGCTTCTGCACAGCAAAAAGAAACTATCAATAGGGTCAACAGACAACCTACAGAATGGGAGAAAATTTTTGCAAACTATGTATCTGACAAATATCCAACATATATAAGGAACTTAAACAAATTTGCAAGAAGAAAACAAGTGTATTAGAAAGTAGACAAAGGACATGAACATCTTTCAGAAGCAGGCATACACGTGGCCAAGACCAAGATGCATATGAAAAATAAAAGCTCAACATCACTGACTATTAGAGAAATACAAATCAAAACCACTATGTAATACCATCTCATACCATTCAGAATGGCTACTATCAAAAAGTAAAAAAGAAAAAAAACAAAAAACAAAAAACAGATGCTGGCAAGGTTGTGGAGAAAAGGGAATGCTTACAGGCTGTTGCTGGGAGTGTACTTTTTTTTTTTTTTTTTTTTGAGACGGAGTCTTGCTGTGTCCCCCAGGCTGGAGTGCAGTGGCCGGATCTCAGCTCACCGCAAGCTCCGCCTCCCAGGTTCACGCCATTCTCCTGCCTCAGCCTCCCGCAGTAGCTGGGACTACAGGCGCCCGCTACCTCGCCCGGCTAGTTTTTGTATTTTTTTAGTAGAGACGGGGTTTCACCATGTTAGCCAGGATGGTCTCGATCTCCTGACCTCGTGATCCGCCCGTCTCGGCCTCCCAAAGTGCTGGGATTACAGGCTTGAGCCACCGCGCCCGGCCTGGAGTGTACATTATTTCAACTATTATGGAAAGCAGTATGGTGATTCTACAAAGAGATGAAAACAGAATGACCATTTCATCCAGCAATTCCATTACTAGGTATATCCCCAAAAGAATATAAATTGACTGGGTTCAATGGCTCATGCCTGTCATCCCAGCACTTTGGGAGGCTGAGGCAGATGGATCACTTGAGGTCAGGAGTTTGAGACCAGCTGGCCAACATGCTGAGACCCCGTCTCTACTAAAAATAAAAAAAACTTAGCCAGGCCTAGTGTCATGTACCTGTTGTCCCAGCTACTTTGGAGGCTGAGGCATGAGAATCGCCTGAACCTGGGAGGCGAAGGTTTCAAAGAGCCGAGATCACACCACTGCACTCCAGCCTGGGTGAAAGGACGAGACTCTGTCTCAAACAAACAAACAAACAAACAAACAGAACATAAGTTGTTCTATCATAAAGACACATGCATGCATATGTTCACCGCAGCACTATTCACAATAGTGAAGACATGGAATCCACCTAAATGCCCATCAGTGATAGACTGGATAAGAAAATGTGGTACATATACACCATGGAATACTATGCAGCCATAAAAAGAATGAGATAATGTCCTTTGCAGGAACATGCATGGAGTTGGAGGCCGTTATCCTCAGCAAACTAATGCAGGAACAGAAAACCAAATACCATGTTCTTACTTACAAGTAAGAGCTAAATGATGAGAATATATCAACACAAATAGGACAACAACAGACACTGGGGCCTCCCTGAGGGAGGAGGGTAGGAGGAGAGAGAAAAGCAGAAAACATAACTATTTGGTACTAGGCTTATTACCTGGGTGATGAAATAATCTGTACAAAAAACTCCTGTGACATGAGTTTACCTGTATAACAAACCTGC
>NW_012119376.1:2490983-2498442 GCF_000951035.1 Colobus angolensis palliatus | reverse complement strand
CCTCAAAAAAAAAAAAAAAAAAGGAAAAAAGAAAACAAAAATAAAACATCCAATGGGACTTACATTCCTGAAAGTTTGAATAAAGTTATCAGAATATATCATGCCTTATTCCCAGTTCAGCAAAAATGTTTAACGTTATATATTAAAAACTCTAATCTAGGACCTCAAAAAGTAGGCACTCACTATGTGTTGTATCTTTCCCTCAAAAATATTTTCAAGAATTGGATCTTTTAAAAATTAATACATCTCTATATTAACTAAAGAATACTTTTAAAACAAGCACAAATTATACACATACACACATACATTTTCCATGCGCAAAGCTATTATATGTAAAATACGAAAATGTTTACTTACTCTGAATTTTTTTATAGTTTCTCTGGAATAGAGGTAGGTTGCTGTAATGCAACGCAAATGAGGAAAAGAGACAAGGATTTGAACTTCTAATGTTTTTATAGGGCAAATGTAAACACAGGCTGATGTTTTACAGAATAATGCCTTCAGGCCAAAATATATCAACAACTGCTCTCTGTGACCCCCTCCCCGCAATAGAATTAGTATCGTTTGGATCATGAAGGAATAAATATTAATAATATGAGTCCCAATTGACTAATTAATAACATGCACAATACAACTATTTGACAAATATAAATCAAAGAAAGAGCATCTAGCTTTTTGGTAATGGGAGGATACACAATCAAATGCAGTGAGAAATTATTCAGGGAACTGCAGAAAAATCAGGCTGCATTGTTCTTTTCCAAGGAAGCAGCAGGCAAGATCATGTTATTCACACACAAAAGTACTGGAATGCAACCATCCCCTTTTCTTACTACAAACTGCAATTCTATTCAATTCTAGAAATAATTATTGAGCGCCTACTATGAGTACCTACTATTTGTCATGCACATTGGTTAGTATTTTGTGGAAACCAGTACACTTGTATTAGTCCGTTCTCACGCTGCTAATAAAGACATACTCAGGACTGGGTAATTTATAAAGGAAAGAGGTTTAACTGACTCACAGTTCGGCATGGCTGTGGAAGCCTTGGGAAATTTACAATCATGGTGGAATAAGAAGCAAACATGTCCTTTTTCACATGGCGGCAGCAAGGAGAAGTGCCAAGCAAAACTGGGAAAAGCTCCTTATAAAACCATCAGATCTCATGAGAACTCACTCTCACCAGAACAACTTGGAAATAACCACCCCCATGATTCAATTACCTCTCACAAGGCCCCTTCCACTACATGTGGGGATTATGGGAACTACAATTCGAGATGAGATTTGTGTGGCACAGCCAAACTATCAACACTAGATTGGTGACAAGCACATGCTTTAGTGTCAGGCAATGAGTTTTTGAAAATCAATTCCATCACTTGCTAGTTTTTTGTTTTTACCATGGGAAAGTTAAACAGTGTCTCTCTCTCGCTCTTGTTCCCTTTCCCTCCCTCCTTCCTCTCTTTTACATTGAGACATAATTTGCATATAATAAGATGTCCAAGTATTAAACAGCTAAATGATATCTTACATTTTTATATATACCAGATCAATGTACAGAACATTTGCATAATCTCAGAAAACATCCTTGTATTCCTTCCCAATGAAAAGTTTCCAGCCCCACTCCCATTGGAAGGAAATACTATTCTGCTTCCCATCAATACAGGTTAGTTTTGCTTATTGTTGAAATTCGTATAGATAGAATACTATATGTTTTTGTTTTTGTTTTTGTTTTGACAGGGTCTCATTGTCACCCAGGCCAGAGAGCAGTGGCTCGATCTTGGCTCACTGCAACCTCTGCCTCCCGGATTCAAGTAATTGTCATGCCTCAGCCTCCCGAGTAGCTGGAATTACAGGCTTATGCCATTACACCCGACTAATTTTTGTATTTTTAGTAGAGACAGGATTTCACCATGTTGGCCAGGCCAATTTTGTAAGATGTCTAGCTTCAAGCATTTGGAAAGGTATTCACAGAAAGAATATTTTTCTGCTGTTCCTGCTTTCTCCTGTTCTTTCCTCACTCCGATGCCCAACAGTTGCTTTCTCTCAAATCACCCAATTTCTTTCATGGCATTTTTCATGTTTGAAATGATCGTGTTTATTCATCTGTTTACTTCTTGATTTCCTATCTCCCCAGATAAGAAACTCCTCAGGGATAGAGAACCTTCTGTTTTATTAACATTCGAATTTCTAATATCTAGGTTGGAGAAAAAAATAGTTGCGACTTCATATTTCTCTTTCTTTTGCACTATGCTCTCATTTTAATTTCAAATATGAAATGAGGATGGACGTTGTAACTGAAGCGTGCTCATTTAGATATAGGCATCTTATGTTTAAACCATCAGGTAAGATGCCTAGGGTACTTGTGGATTCTTCAGAGCATTTCTCAGTTGTCCTTGTTTACAAATTGCTACCTTTGAAGGGAAACTGAGCTAAAGCATTGCTTAACATTTTTAAGCTGCTAGCACAGCAATTTCATATTCTTACATTGAAATGAAAGATGCTGTTAAAAATCCTTTAAAAGGTGATTAGATGATGCTAAATACTCTTTAGAATTGTCAACATATTTCTAAGGTTTTTTTATACCTCTGTAGACAAAGGATGATGGCATTTTTTTGTTGTTCCTTTGCTCCTTATTCAATCATTCAACCAATTTGAATGTCTTCCATGTTGTAGACATAAGACATACATCTTGCCCTTGTTAAGCTCAGATTCCAGAAGAAAGTTTATTCAAAGAGTGGGAAATGCCACACTAGAACCATGTGCAAGTTACTCTGGAAAGCCAGCAAACAGATGGGACTGAATGAGGCTGAGAAACCAGAAAAGCACCACCACAGAACAGGTAATGTTGAAGCTGAGGCACAGAGAAGATTCATATACTCATCAGAAGAGAATGTGAGTGAAGAGTAGTTATGACTGACAGAACTTGGGAAAACAAAGAGGTGAGAAAGGAAAGTCAGTAGTTCTATCAATCATATCAAATACTGAGAATTAATAGGCTGATAGATATGAGACAAGTCAGTAAATCTCCAAACAAAGATTAATGGCTACTAATTGAATAACTCCGGGCTAAGTGCTGGGCATGGGGAGAAGGTCTTGCCTAAACAGTTCTTGTCTTCTGGTCTATATTCTAATTGCTGATAGAAGACATAAATACTTTACATGCAAGCAATGATACAAGGCAATAATACACAGTGCAGTGTTGAGGAAAATGAAGACTTTATTGATTAGACCAGTGGGCTTCCAACCTCTTCATTACTCATTTCTATTTGTAAAAAGTGTTTGAGTATGCATGCCTTTATATTTATTTCCTTGGAAACAATGCATATATACTATTGTCTAGATACATCAAAATCAGTAAAGATTAATTTTTCCTTGTAGGTAAAAATAAGTATAAATAGAAAACCTAATACTTTTTCCATACCTTAGTGGATCACCTTGTGTAATTCTTAGGGTACACACACCTGCATAAAAGATGACTAGCTGTGAGCATTTTGAAAGATATTCACAGAGATAATATTTTTCTCCTGTTCACAGCATGGCCTAGATTTGTTCCAGAAATGAATGGCACTTTTAAGAAAGGATGAAAATGGGAGCAAAATGTGTTCTAGAAACTGAAGGAAGAAAATGCTTCCTAGACCTTTGATTAAAGGAGGACATTATATCAAGCTTAGTAACTCTAAATCAGGGTTTCTCAAGTGTGGTCTATGGACCACTTGCATCAGAATGACTTCGGGAGATTATAATGTAAACTGACTCCTGGGTCCCACCCAAGGCTCACTGAAGCAGAATATCTGGAAAAGGGGACAGGGAAACTGTAATAAGCTGAGTCTTTTTATCACTAAAGTTTAAAAACAAGCAATCTAAAAAATGGAGACTTCGAATAGTCAAACCAAAATTTTGTGTATTTTATGAAAAGCTAAGGTGTCACAGAGATGACAGATATGTTAGTATGTCTGGTTGCATTGGAGAATCCATCAGTCATAGACAATATAAAATCTATGAAAAATACTTACTTTCAATGTTTAGTTTTGCTAAGGAGAGGAAAATTTGCTATTTGGATCCTCATTCAAATATGGAATATTTTCTCTGAGAGTAGTGAATACATTTACAATTAAGATTATACTTCTTTTTTCTACAGACTATATGCCATATGATGCAGAAAAGTGGTTTTTGAGTCTTTGAGGACAACTTGCTCTCCAGGTAGATGAGTATAGACAAGAGTGATGCCCAATGAACAGTTCTCTGTAGCAATTATTAATATGGCTTAATCTTTAGTTTACAGCCCTTGTCACAGTTTTGGATATTCTGGTTCAGTTATCTCATTCTTCTCTAAAACCAATCATGCATGAGATAACTCAATTAGAACCAAAATTTCTGAATGATCCATTCTATCAGTGCGTTTCACTACATATTGAAACTTCCACTCAAAGGTACAAACTAATCTTTTACCATACATTAAATAGAAACCAGATATTAGTTTGTGCTACTGTGCATGACACAGTTCCAATTTGTATCCAAAAGTCCCCTGATCGAATTGGAACACAAGAGCTTGTTTGTGGCTTAGAGGCTCCGTCTAAAGATACAGTTATTGAGTTTTAAAAAACTGAATGAGGGAATTGTTTTTAAAATCACATTTCTATTCCCTCCAAATGGAAACAATCTTCTTTTAAACTCTCATGACACTTTATCTATAACTCTCCTATAGTACATATCACTTTCCCGCTGGTATCAATATACACACATCCCTGGATAGCTCTCCGTGATGATCCATGCTTTACAGAGGCAACGCGTGGCTTCATTCATCATCTCTGCTGAATAGTACCTTAAGAAAAAAGTCTCAAAGATAGATATTTAATATTAAATGAGCTCTAAACACCTTCTCAAGATTCAGAGAGAGGCAATTCATATCTGCAAATATAGTACCTGCCTTTAGTTCTCATTTTCAACCCTCCAAGTTCTTATTATAGGGCCACAACTCTGCACCACCTAAGGCAAGGACTCGAACCCAGTACCTTCCACCTCACTCACTGTTTTATGCCTTAATTACAAACAACTAGTTAATATTTGCTATGTTCATTTATATAGTTAAGGAAACTGATGCTAGTAGAATTTTAAAAAGTTGTTTAGAGTCACACAACTTTAAATAGAAGGAGCCTGTCTTTCAGACCAGATCTGTTAGACCCAAGAGCCTAAGACAATGACTGTATTCCATCTGCCCTCCATTGTGGATTCTTGTCTAATTCTCCATTCCGGTCTCTGTGAAGTTCTTACACTTACATAACAAAAGCAAAGTACATTTACAGTATATTTATATATTTAAAATATTTAACAATAGATCATAATGCTTGTTAGGAGAATATATTATTTATTAATTAAGCTATACATTACATTGATTTATTCATATAAAGAGTGAAGAATTTTGGCTAAACTAGTCCATCATGGAGAGACATTATGTTGTACCACAGTATTTGAGCGTTTCAAGAGAATTTCTATGTAAAGTTCAAATATTTTTGGAAATAATTATAACATTTGTTGAGCATCCATCATATATCAGGCATTATACTATCTAGTTTCAGACATAAGACTCCAAAGAGACAGGGGCTAACAATGCCTATTTTAAATCAAAGAAAGCAAAGACCCAGGATAAAGGATGGTAGGTTTCTTGCCCCATGTCGCACAGTTAGGAAGCAACTCTCAAATCTTTCTTCCTCCAAAGCCTTGTTCTTTCCATTAAACTACATTTCCTCATTCATATGTTCTCTGCTACCTTCCCTCTAAATTCCTCCCTTTGAAAGGTGGAAAAAGATGCCATAACTGAACATTTACTACACATGAAGTCTCATAGCTCTCCTGTGCTCTCAATTTGCTGTGTTGAAGAAGCTCAGTAAATCTTTTGCTTGCACCTACTTCCCTTTGACTAGGGCTGACATTTCTGAATTAGCTGGGCATCTAATACCTGAGTTAATCTAGTAATATTGTTCTACTCCATCTTTTTCTCTTTGACACATACTCCCAAATATTCATAATTCTGTGCTCCCCCATGAATGTGCAGCTACTCATCTTTCTCTTGTTCTATTTTTAAAACTCATTTTTTCTGCTGATTCTTTCCTGATTGCATATCTTTATTTCACAAATATTGGCATTCTCCTCAGCACGAATACTGATGAAAACATACAGTATGAAACACATTGACAGCCTCTTTTCTATCACCTGGCCTAGAGAGGAGTCCACACAGGTTAAGCAAAATCCACTCTAAGGCTGAAGGAACACTGGCCACAGAACATATTAATAATTCAAACCCTGACAACCACACAACTAGAATGAGTTGTTATTTTCCCAAAGGGATTCAAATTATGCTTAACATGCATCCCACAGGGAAGAATTTTACT
Organism: Colobus angolensis palliatus; assembly: GCF_000951035.1. Taxonomy (NCBI): domain Eukaryota; kingdom Metazoa; phylum Chordata; class Mammalia; order Primates; family Cercopithecidae; genus Colobus; species Colobus angolensis. Next base: position 2,492,056 of record NW_012119376.1, on the reverse strand, counting down.
GAATTCTCTCCTCTCTGGCTGTGACCAAGAAAAAATAGAGGGGAAGAAAAGCTTGCTATTTTAGAGCTGGTGAAGGCTATATTTGGAGAGGAAGCTTGTGTTCTATTGGAGGCTAATTTTGGAGAAGATTACAGTGGAAATAAGGATAACTACGATGGAGGGCATTAAGGACATAAAATTTAAAATGTTACTTTCACCTATCAATAGCCACACCAGGAAACACTAACATCAGCTATGTTACGCTCCTACAATGGCCTTTTGAAGATGTTATAGATTCTGTATTAAAAACACAAGGCATTCACCAGTTTAAACATTCCCTTCCCTCATTTGGAAAACTGAAGTCTACGTTTTAAATATCATGCTTGCTTTGGAGAAAATGAAATATCCTGAGATGATAAATGAACAACTATTTCCCACCTGAAGAAACAAGCCACACTGCCCCCTGAGCATTTTTCAGGAGAGGCAGAACATCCATTGATCATGCATACTTACTCCTGACATACCCAGACCACCTGTAAATTTCCTGGTCTGGAATGGAAAATAAAAAATGTTTGCCACACCATTACACTTATTCCAGATGAATGCTAACACTGTGTGAACAGCACTTTACTTCAGAACAGATTTAACACTGAGGTTAACTGTTTTTTGTCTATGAGAGGTGGAGACAAGTGTTTTCTGTTCAGGACTTTATTGATGGAGAACTATGGGCCATGCAGGTATGATAGTGACTGTAGGAGTTTTTGAAATACACAGTGGGTCCTTTTCCTCAATTAATAATAACATTTCTGAAATCAAAAGTGATATATTTTCACTGCAAAAAACTAGAAAATTTAGATAAGTGAAAAAAGAAAAAAAAAAAAAGACCAAAATCCACCTACAATTCTAACACATAGAGGAAATTACATGATACTTTGATATATATCCTTCCAGGAAGTTGTTCAATGCACAAATTTATATTTTTCCCAAAATAAATATTGAACATATGATTGGTAAACAATATTTTAACATAAATATGTATCATGAATATACATCACATAATTAAATATGTATACTATTTCATTCATTAATTTCAA
>NW_012119376.1:2455983-2489883 GCF_000951035.1 Colobus angolensis palliatus | reverse complement strand
TCACCCTCCACCCTCACGTAGGCCCCCGTGTTTTTTGTTCCCTTCTATGTGGCAATGTTTTTTCATCACTTAGCTCCCATTTATAAGTGAGAACATGCAGTATTGGATTTTCTGTTTCTGCATTAGTTTGCTAAGAATTACGGCCTCTACCTCCATCCATGTTCATGCAAAGGACATGATCTTGTTCTTTTTTATGGCTGTATAGTATTTATTGGTGTATATGTACCACATTTTCTTATCCAGTCTACCACTGATGGGCATTTAGGTTGATTGCATTTCTTTGCTGTTGTGAATAGTACTGCAATGAACATACGTGTACATGTGTCTTTATGATAAAACCATTTATATTCCTTTGAGTATATAACCCACTAATGAAATTGCTGTGTTGAATGGTAGTTCTGTTTTCAGTTCTTGGAGGAATTGCCACACTGCTTTCCACAATGGTTGAACCAATTTACACCCCCACCAACTACTAACAGAGTATAAGCATTCCCTTTTCTTCATAACCTCTCCAACATCTGTTATCTTTTGAATTTTTGATAGTAGCCATTCTGACTGGTGTGAGATGGTATCTCATTGTGGTTTTGATTGGCATTTCACTAATAATCAGTGATGTTGAGCTTTTTTTTATATGCTTGTTGACTGCATGTATGTCTTTTTTTGAAAAGTGTCTGTTCGTGTCTTTTGCCCACTTTCTAGTGGAGTTTGTTCTTTTGTTTTGTTTGGTAAACTTTCTTTAAGTTCCTTAGAGATGCTGGATATTAGACCTTTGTCAGATGCATAGTTTGAAAAAATTTTCTCCCATTCTGTAGGTTATCTGTTTACTCTGTTGATAGTTTCTTTTGCTGTACATAAGCTCTTTAACTAGATCCCATTTGTCAATTTTTGCTTTTGTTGCAATTGCTTTTGAATGTTTTCATCATGAAATCTTTGCCAGTTTACATGTGCAGAATGGTATTACCTAGGTTGTCTTCCAGGATTTTTACAGTTTAGCGTTTTAAATTTAAGTCTTTCATCCATCTTGAGTTGATTTTTGTATATGGTGTAAGGAAGGGAGCCAGCTTCAATCTTCTGCATATGGCTAGTCAGTTATCCCAGCACCATTTGTTGAATAGGGAGTTCTTTCCTCATTGCTTGCTTTTGTCAGCTTTGTTGAAGATCAGATGTTTGTAAGTGTGCAGCCTTATTTCTGAGCTCACTATTCTGTTCCATTGGTCTATGCATCTGTTTTTGTACCAGTGCCATGCTGTTTTAGTTAGTGTAGCCCTGAAGTATAGTTTGAAGTCCCATAGCAAGATACCTTCAGTTTTGTTCTTTTTGGTTAGGATGGCTTTGGCAAATTTGGGCTCTTTTTTGTTTTCATATGAGTTTTAAAATCGTTTTTTCTAGTTAGGTGAAGAATGTCATTGGTAGTTTGATAGGAATAACATTGAGCCTGTAAATTGCTTTGGGAGTATGGACATTTTAATGATGTTTATTCTTCCTGTCCATGAGCATGGAATCTTTTTCCGTTTGCTTGTGTCATCTCTGATCTCTTTGAGCAGTGTTTCATAGTTCTCATTATAGTTCTGATTTCATACTTCTATCACCTCTCTGGTTAGCTGTATTCCTTGGTATTTTACTCCTTTTGTGGTGAATGGGATTGTGTTCCTGATTTGGCTGTCAGCTTGACTGTTGTTGGTGTATAGAAATGCTAATGATTTTTGTACATTGATTTTGTATCCTGAGATGTTGCTGAAGTTAGTTGTCAGATTCAGGAGCTTTGGGGCTGAGACTGTGGAGTTTTCTAGATATAGGATTATGCCATCTGCAGACAGGGATAGTTTGACCTCCTCTCTTCCTGTTTGGATGCTATTTATTTCTTTCTCTTATCTGATTGATCTGGCCAGGACTTTCAATAATATGTATGTTGAATAGGAGTGGTGACAGAGGGCATCCTTGTCTTGTGCTGGTTTTCGAGAGGAATGCTTCTAGATTTTGCCCACTCTGTATGATGCTGGCTGTGGGTTTGTCATAGGAGGTTCTTATTATTTTGAGATATGTTTCTTTAATACTTATTTTATTGAGAGTTTTTAATGCAAGAGGTGTTGAATTTTATTGAAAGCATTTTCATCATCTATTGAGATAATCATGTGGTTTTTTTTCTCTTGTTCTGTTTATGTGACAAATCACATTTATTGATTTGTATATGTTAGACTGACCTTGCATCCCTACTTGATTGTGATGGGTAAGATTTTTGATGTACTGCTGTATTCAGTTAGCCAGTATTTTGTTGAGGATTTTTGCATTGATGTTCATCAAAGATGTTGGCCTGAAGTTTTCTTTTTTGTGTGTCTCTGCCAAGTTTTGGTAGCAGGATGATGCTGGCCACAGAATGAGTCAGGAAAGAATCCCTCCTTTTTAATTTTTTTGGAATAGTTTCAGTAGGGATAGAATCCACTTTTTTGTATATCTGGTGGAATTCAGCTGTGAATCTATCTGGTCATGGGTTTTTTTGGTTGGTAGGCTATATATTAGTGATTCAGTTTTGGAGCTCCTTATTGGTCTGTTCAGGGATACACTTTCTTCCTGGTTCATTCTTGGGATTGTGTATGTGTCCAGAAATTTATCCATTTCTTCTAGGTTTTCCAGTTTGTGTGCACAGAAGTTTTCATAATATTCCCTGATGGTTATTTGTATTTCTGTGGGCTCAGTGGTAATATCCTTTTTGTCATTCGTAATTCTGTTTATTTAGATCTTCTCTTTTTTCTTTTTTTATTAGATCCCATTTGCTAGGAGTCTATCTATCTATATATTTTTATTTATTTATTTCAGATAACCAACTCCTGGATTTGTTAATCTTTTGAGTGGTTTTTTGTGTCTCAGTCACCTTCAGTTCAGCTCTGATTTGGGATATTTCTTGTCTTGTGTCAGCTTTGGAATTGGTTTGCTCTTGGTTTCTCTAGTTATTTTAGTTGTGATGTTAGGTTGGTAAATTGAGATCTTCTTAACTTTTTCATGTGGCATTTAGTGTTATAAATTAACACTGCCTTATCTGTGTCCTAGAGATTCTGGTACATTGTATTTTTGTTTTCATTAGTTTCAAATAACTTGATTTCTGCCTTAATTTCATTATCTACCTAAAAAACCTGGCTGAACATTTTTTCTCTCATTTTGACCCTGGAGAATCTGACAATCATGTGTCTTGGTGATGATCTTCTTGTGTAAAATCTTGCAGGGGTTCCCTGTATTTCCTGAATTTGACTGTTGGTCTCATCTAGCAAGATGTTGGGAAATTTTCATGGATGACATCCTGAAATATGTTTTCCAAGTTGTTTGCTTTCTCTCTCTTTCTTTCAGGGATGCCAGTGATTCCAAGATTTGGCCTCTTTACATAATCTCATATTTTTCAGAGGTTTTATTAATTCCTTTTTATTTTTTTTCTTTATTATTGTCTGACTGTTTTATTTCAGAGAACCAGTCTTCAAGTTCCAAGATTCTTTCTTCAGCTTGGTCTATTCTGCTGTTAAGACTTGCAATTGCATTGTGAAATTATTGTAGTGTGTTTTTCAGCTCTGTCATGTCAGTTAGATTCTATTTTTTACTGGCTGTTTTGTCTGTCAGTGCGTGTATCATTTTATTGTGATTATTAGTTTCCTTAGATTGGATTTTGCCATTCTACTGAATCTCAGTGATCTTTGTTCCTATCTGAATTCTATTTCTGTCATTTCAGCCAGTTCAGCCTGGTGAAGAATCCTGGTTGGAGAACTAGTGTGTTTGTCTGGAGGACGTAGGCTCTGGCCATTTGAGTTGCCTGAGTTCTTGCATTCATGCTTTCTCATCTCTGCATGTGGGTGTGTTCCTTTAACTGCAGTGTAGATTGACTACAGTGAGTAGACTTCTTTTCTGGATGTTTTCACAGGGGTGAAGCTTTGTTCATAGTCTTTATTTGTAGCTGACTTCTTGTCTTTTGTTGCACAGGGCAGTATGTTAGTAAGATATTTTAGGTGTTGAAGCTTTGGGGTGTAATCCAGTAGGTGTCACTTAGGTGTATTGGTCAGTTAGTAGGCTCTTTCTTGGTCATGTGGCCTCCCTGTATTTCCTCACAGTTGCAGCCATGGTGCCTCTCAATCCTCTGAAAGTGTGGGCTCCTCTCCCACTTGAGTGCTGGCACTCTGGGACAGCCCACTGCACTCTGGAGCAATCTCGGGGTTTATATTTCCTCCTTAATTTGGAAGTAGTGGAGGAAGGAACCTTAGCAGTGATTGTGGCCAAGGGTCTTTTACTGGGGCTCTACCCCAGAGAGATGTAGATCAGCAATTGCTCAGTGTGATCATCCCAGGATGTGGGGTCTGTACTGTAGGCCCAAGCCAGGGGTTCCTTGTCTGGTGATGAGCAGAGGAGTGGGTGAGACTTACGTAAGACAGACTGGCCTCCTCTCTTGGGGCCGACTGCAACCTGTTGGAGGGTGGATAAGGCCCTTAGAGTCTTTGCTTCTTCATTAGTCTGAGGGTAGCAGATAGTACCACCACAGAGGCAGAGGCAGATGGGCTTTCAGTTGTTCCTAGGGCCTCCACTGCTGAGAAATGCAGAGCCACTGTTACTGGGAGAGTTCAGCCAGTGGGGTAGGGTAGCTGCTTTGCTGATGTGAGCTTTGAGCTCTGCTTGTAGGGGAGCAGGAGATTGAACGCTCAATGGGAGGAGAGACTGTTCTTCTCTTCATATGATGACTATGGCATCCTGTAAGCTTGGGTGTAGCCCTCTGCTTCTTTGTTTCTTCCCCAAACTGAGGGCAGCAGGGATAGAACCACTGCTGTGACAGTGGCAATGCAGTTGCCAGATGTCTCTGGGAGCCTTTCCCCAGGGAGATTCCAGGCTACTACCAGTGGGTATGCTTAGCTGTGGGTGGGGGTTACTGTTCTGTGGTCATGAGTTAGGGGGCCTGTCTGGTGAGGAGTAGGGGGTGGGGATTCCAAGAGAAGAGGGGCTGGACTCCTCCTATGTGGCTGCAGTTTGCTGGAGGTGCCAGCATCCTGACTAGGTCCTTTGTTCCTTCCCCAGTCTGTGGGCTGTTAGGGTGTTACCACTGAGACTGTAGTAGCAGAGGAGTTATGGGCTGACTCTGGGATTTCCTTCTGAGATAAATGCTGAGCTGCCTCTGATTGAAGTGCTCAGGTGGAGGCAGGATGAAACTGTGCTGGAGTCCCAGGTCAGACTGCCTGCCCAGTGAGGAGAAATGAGGATCCAGACTACTTCTCTGGTTATAGGAGGCTCCCTGGCTCCATGTTTCTCTTGAGTGGATGGTTGTTCTACCTTGCTTCTCTCCATTTTCCCTGGGTCATGTTGTTTTCTTGATGAATTCCAATACGTGTACCTGGATGTTTCAGTTGAAAGTGCTGTATTTATTTGCCCCCTTCTAATTCCATGAAAGTGGTACACACTAGCTGCTTCTAGTCAGCCTTCTTGGACAGCCTCCCTCTAACTTATTCTTGCAGGTTACTTTGTTTCCAGTTCATTATTAACAGTAGTATGATGAACAATAAAATAATTTAATCTTTCTGTTTAAAAATTATTTTTAGTGGAATTGTTTATAGTAAATATTCAAAACAAAACTTGAGGGCTACTTCACATAACATGAAATTATTTGTTTGAAGTGAACACTGTTCGAAGTGGAGAGACTGTAAATGCTGTGTGTGTGTGTGTGTGTGTGTGTGTATCATATTTTCTTTACGATGGACACTTAGACTGATTTCATATCTTGGCTATTGTGACTAGTGCTGCAGTAAACATGAGAATGTAGATATCTCTTCAACATATTGATTTTGTTTCCTTTGCATATGTCCCCAGTTGTAGAATTGCTAGTTCTTATGGCAGCTCTGTTTTTATTTTTTGAGGAACCTCCATGTTATTTTCCATAATGGCTTTACTAATTTACATTCCCATCAATGGTGTACAAGAGTTCACTTTTTTAATATCCTCACCAACACTTGTTACCTTTCTCTTTTTTTTATCATAGCCATTCTAAACAGTGTGAGGTGATATTTCACTGTGGTTTTAATATGCATTTCCATGATGATTAGTGATGTTGATGATTTTTTTTCACATACCTATTAGCCACTTGAATGGCTTCTTTTGAGAAATGTCTGCTCAAGACCTCTGTCCATTTTTGAATTGGGTTATTTGTTTTCTTGCTATTGAGTTGTTTGAGTTCACTGAATATTTTAGATTATAATCCCTTATCAGATATATGGTTTGCAAGCATTTATCGCATTTTGTAGGTTGTCTCTTCATTCTGTTAATTGTTTGTTGTGCAGAAACTTTTTAGTTTGTTATCCAGCTTGTCTATTTTTGCTTTTATTACCTGTGCTTTAGGTGTCATTTCCAAAAAATCATTGGCCAAACCAATGTCATGGAGTTTTCCCCTATGTTTTCTCCTAGTAGATTTACAGTTTCAAGTCTTACATTTAATCTTTAATCCATTTTGATTTATTAATCCATTTTGATTTTTGTATACTGTGTGAGACAAAGGTCTAATTTTATTCTGCATGTGGATGTACAGCTTTTTCAGCATGTTTTTCTGAAAAGAATGTCCTTCTCCCATGTGTTCTTTGCATTTTTGTCAAAAATTAATTGAACATAAATGAATGGATTTATTGCTTGGCTATCTGTTTCACCGGTCTCTGTGTTTGCTTTTATGCTAGTACTGTGTTGATTACTATAGCTTTGTAATATATTTTGAAATAAGTTATCATGATACCTCCAGCTTTGTTAGCTACAAATAAAATAAAATAAAATACTTGAAAATAAATTTATCCAAGGAGGCTAAGGAGCTATACACCAAACACTAGGACATTGATGAAAGAAATGGAAGAAGACATGAACAAATGGAAAGGTAGAACATGTTCATGGATTGGAAGAATTAATGTCAAAATGTCCATACTGCCCAAGCATTCTGCAGATTCAGTGAGTCCCTATCAAAATGTTAATAACATTTTTTCACAGATATAGAAAAACAATACTAAATTTCATATGCAATCACAAAAGACACTAAATATCCAAAGCAATCTTGAGCATAAAAGTGGTTTTCAATTTATAAACAAAATGTGTTCCAAAACATAATTTATAATTTTTCTCTTCTTTGGACAATGTGTTTTGGGTTTTGGGTTTGAACATGGTTATATGGTCTAGGTCATTCATCATTGACTACTCATTCCACACACATATTTTTGAGAACATTCTATCTAGTGCTATCTGCTGAAAAAATGGTAGTAAAGGCTTCTAGAAAGATGAAAAGGAATATATCAGAGGGGAAGGCAGACATGAGATTACCGTTAGATTTGCATCCTTGACCCCATGCTCCACTCTCTGGCTGAGCCCTCCACTTCAACACCGGCTCCTGTCTACTCTTCTCTGCTCAAAAACAGCACTTTAGTGCCTCTCCCTTCTTACTTCACCATCATGACCCCTTTTCCACTGAGTTATATCCATTGCCATATAAACATAGTTTTGTACTTCCTGTCTTAAAAGAAACAATTTGTCTTAACCCAGTTCCTCCAAGAGCTCAAACCATATTTTTCTGTTCCACCTCAGAGCATAATTTCTTAAAAATATTGACCATACTCTATAATTTCTCTCCTCATCTCATCTTTTAAAAGTCAGCTCAGGCATCACCCTAACCCAGAAATCCTCTAGGACACTGAGAGTCTAAGATCGACCATCTTCTTTTGTCTTACTCTAACTCCTGTACTCTATGCATCATGGCTCTCATTGCTTTCTATTTTGATGGTCTGCTTACTAGCTGCTACCCTCATTCAACTATAAAGATCTCCTGAACAGACATAATATCTTAAAATAATGTCTGGGAAATTATAAATGAATGATAAATGTTGCAGAATAAATTGAATCCTAAAAGATGAGCAAGAGTACAGTAGCAGCCAAGAGAAGAGTGTTCCAGGTATAAGGAATAGAATGTGCAAGAACATGGAGTCTAGAAAGAATGTAACAGGCACATTCAGCCTAAGTCATTTAGTGTAGTAGGAGCACAGGGTGTGTGTGCGAAGATAAAGGAAAATACGGCAAAATTTAGTCCTAAGTTGTTAAGAGTCTTATACTATATGTCAGAAAAATTAGACTGCATGTTACTCAAAATAAGGATTTACAGAACAAATATAAGCTGGAGAAACTAATGCAGGAACAGAAAACTAAACATCACATGTTCTCACTTATAAATGGGAGCTGAACAATGAGAACACATGGATGCAAGGAGGGCTACAACACACACTGTAGCCTGAAGTCAGGTAGCAGAGGGCAGGTGTGCAGGGGGAAGGAGAGCATCAGGATAAATAGCTAATGCATGCTGGGTGATGGGTTGATAGGTGCAAAAAACCACCATGGCACATGTTTACCTATGTAACAAATCTACACATCCTGCACACGTATCCTGGAACTTAAAATAAAATAAAGAAATATAAGCTGGATAATAACTGGTCAAATTTTCATTATAATAATGCTTACTAATATTTGTTGTGCTACTCTCTGTCAGTAATACATACTTTAAAAAATGTACTTGCCCCGGTTTTATAACTAATAAACAGTAGAATACACATTCAAAACCCAGTCTCTCTGAGTACAGAAGACATATTCTAAACTCATTATTGAATCCCGAAGGATCAGTTTGGCAACAACATGGTGGATTAAAGAAAAGCATCAGGTAGGAGGCAATTACAACAGGCTGGATGACAAATAATGACACTGTAAACTTAAGCCAAACTCTTTGAGAGCAAGAACCATATCTTTTTAACCATGATCTGGCATGATGTGCCTGACACATTTAGGTGTTTAATAAATATTTTCTGAATGAATGTAAATATGACTAAGAGGAGAACAAAAAGAACCAATTTAAGAAGTAGAGTTGGCATTTGGGAGGTAAGTGGTCAGGATTAGTGAGAGGAAGAAGTTAAAGATGACTGGTTTCTAGTAGAGGTGAGAAAGTGAATTGCGATGCCATTAACTGAGACATGAAACATCAGAGAGGAGCAGGTTTGGACAGTGAGGTGGATGAGGTAGTGGTGAGCAGGATGGGTTCTGTTTTGAGATTTAAGTACCTGTGTGATGCTTGGATGCAGACGCCTGGTGGATAGCTGGAAATATAGATCTGGAGCTCAAAGAGGAGTTCAATCCGAAGATAACCATCAATATATGGGTAGGAATCAACATAGACACTAAATGAATGAAATTTGTTTATATAACTTCATAGGCAAAATGTGCAACATGAAAAGACTTCTAAGGATCAAATCTGAACCATACTAACATTTTAGTGATGGCCAGGGAGTGCTGAACCTGTAAATGGCACTAGGAAGGAGTAACAAATCTCAGAAAAGAAGAGTGCCATCAAAGACAATGGGGGAGGGCCAAGAAGGAGGGAGTGGTTCACTGTTAGATTCTGCAGGCGTCCTTACTTTGGTGTATCAGTTGGAAAAGGAAACAGAAACTACTGCAGGTGTTTTAAACAAGAAGGATTGAATTCACAGATTGAGCTGCTTATAAAATTGTTAGGGCTGAAGTGGTAGATTCTAAGTCAGGCTTCCTGATCAATGCGGAAGTGCCCCATGTCTCTTTCGCAACTCCATCTTCTGAATTGTCTCTGGTTTGCCAGACATTGCAAGGGAAAGGGAACAAAGAGGAAGTTTCTGTTTCCTAAAACTTCTGTCCAAATGGCAACTCCTAACTGCAGGAAGCAGGGGCATGCTGCCCTACCTTGTGCTCAGGAGGGGAAGTGTAGTCATAGTGAGCATATCACTGGCAAATTAACCTGCTCTATCTCACTTTCTTCATTTGTAATCATTCCTTGGCACTTATCTCTTAGGCTTGTTAGAGAGTTAAACTAATGCATACAAGATGCTACAAATAGTGATTGATCTAAAGTAAAGCCTAAATTACTTTTAAGCATTATTTTTTTTTCTATCCCTTTTCCTTAACTCTCTTCTCCTCCAGTACCTCTCTTTCAGCCCTGGACTTGCTTTGTTCAGCCTGCATTTTATTCTGGTCTGCCAGTTCATTCACTCCTCCAAGGAGAACAGCCCCTTTCTCCACCCAACACCCCACAAATCCATTGCTAGGGAAAAGAGAACAGAAAATTTCTCTTCTTCCTTCTCAAAATAAATTAGATATCTCTCTTAAAAGATGAAAACCCAGGAAGATTATTAAATTATATCTAGTAAACTGCCCTCTATATCCTACCTCTCCTAATGGGTCACAATGGCCAGTTTGCAATAGGCACTAAAAAATGATTTGAAGCAGATTGATTCCATAGCTGCTATCAGCTGCTACAGGGATTTTTCACTTCTAATCAACCTCGAACTTCTTGAAACTGCATATTCCCCCTTCCAGCAGTTCAGACAGGGAAGAATGGGAGTGAACAATCTCTCTTCTCCCTGTCAACTCTATTTCACTCTAAATCAGGGAATTGTATGCCTTCATGAACCTATTTCTGTCCTATCCCCAAGAGCAACAGAATCCATCACAGCTGCAGCCTAGAAGGGGAAGTGTCCTGCGTACAAACAGCTGCCTTCCCTGCTAGCACCAGGAGAAAAGCAGAGGATTTTATACAGCTACACTTGGTCAGGGCAGAGATTTAGTCATTGCCTTGAGCCCAAGAGACCCTTTTTGCCTCCCTGTTCTCACCCCACAACCCTGTTTCTCTGATTCTTGAGCTTTACAGCAGTCTGAGGCACACTGAGTGGTGCCTCTGCTGCCCTAAAGGTTTTCTTTTCCCCCAGGCTCTTGGGATCAAAGATATCCTTTTGGGAATTCTTGACAATGACAAAAGCATCCGACAACTGAACATCCCTTTCTAGTTCTGGCCTCTCATTCTTGAAGAAGGAAGAGTGGCATTACTGACCTCTCATTCTTGAAGAAAGAAGAGTGACATTATTTTTCTCCATACTTGTCAGCTCTGCTGGGAATACATTGTCCAGGATGTCTGAGCCCTCTTATTGCTTTGCTGTAGGGCGCCTTGGAGTGAAGCAAGCCACTGGCAGTAAGACTGTCACACGTTAACCCTGTTCACCTCCCCACTAACCCCTACTCCCAAGCCTGAACTCTCTGCCAGGTCGTGTCATGCATGAGATCTGATTCCAGCCTGTTCTCTAATGGCATCAATGTCCCAAAGTCTTTGGTTGACTAATCGATGAATTAAGCATCTAGTATACCCAAACATGTCCTAGATGCTGAGAATATGGAGCAGGCTTGATACTTGGGTTACTTTCTTTTGCTCTCAAGAAGTTCATTTTTAAAATTGTTATTATAAAATAATTCAAATAGTCAAAAAGTACAGCAATTATAACACTAAGGAGATATAAATATCAACATTTGCCAAGGTTTTGAAGACTTTATATTGGTAAAAAAGAAAATGTTATCAACAGAGTTGAGGACCTCTCTGCCAACCCCTAAATTTCCCTGTCTCCCTCTCTCCTTTCTTCCTTCTTTCCTCCCTTCATTTTTTTTCCTTAAAGGTAACTACTAGCCTAGTTACCTACTGACCATGTATTCATAAAAAGTGACATTTTTATTTTTAAAAAATACACTAAAATGGTATCATACTTGATATGTCCTCTTGGATGTTACATTTTCCATTCAAAATAATGTTTTTGACATTTATTCAAGTCAATACATGTAGAACCAATTCAATGTATTCTATCAGTTGAATGTTATTTTGTTATATGAGTTTATCATAATTTATCTTTTTTGATTTTGATGACTATGTGTATTCATTTCAAGGTTTTTGTTATTATAGTTCTGCAATGAACATTTATGTATGTGTTTCCTTGCTTGTGTGTGTGAGAATTTCTCTAGGGAAATATTTCGCAACTTTATTTTGACAAGGATCCACAGGTAGACAACATTTTATATCATCATCACAAGTCCAGGTGCAATCACATATAGACACATACATAGTCATTTAACTGAAACAAACCCAAGATATATTCTCATGTTATTCTATTCTATTCCTTTTCTGTTCTATTCTGTATGCTATTTATTGTTATATTCTACTCTCTTCTACTTCTTGTAAATTCAGGGACTGATTCCACAATAGAGCAATGAGTCAGGATCTAGGGTTTGAAAAACACTAACTTACTGTATATATTCAGGAGGAGAACTGCTGTGTCTAAGAGTATGAGCATTCCAACTTCATTGTATATTGCCAAGTTGCTCTCTTCATAGCGACATGTACCCATTTTAGAGATATTAAAATATAAAATATGTGCATTTTATAATCTAGGTTATGCAATATTCTGGATACAAATTTTTCATTCATTGTGTGAGTTTCCATTTTTAAAATCTGTCCTTTAACTTTCTTTATGTATATTTTATCATGTGGAAGTTTTTAATTTTGGAGTAGTCAAGTGTGTAAAAATGTTTCATATAGTTAATTTTGCCTTTAAGATATTCCTACCTGATGTAAAGATAGTCTCCTACATCTCTTTCTGAAAATTCTGCAGTTTTGACTTTTGGCCCCAGACTTTTAATCTATCTGGGGTTGGTATTTTGTTATGGTGTAAGATAGGTATTAATGGATATCCTCAAGTATCTAAATGTTTTTTGAGTGACTAATTCTTTCCACATTGGAGTTTTTTGTTTGTTTGTTTTAAAATTTTTTATTTCCATAGGTTGTTGGTGAACCAATGGTGTTTGGTTACATGAGTAAGTTATTTAGTGGTGATTTGTGAGATTTTGGTACACCCGTCACATGAGGAGTATACACTGCACCCGATTTGTAGTCCTTTATCCCTCATCCACTGCCCAACCTTTCCCCCCGAGTTCCCAAAGTCCATTGTGTCATTCTTATGCCCTTGCATCCTCATAGCTTAGCTCCTACTTATGAGGGAGAATATACAATGTTTGGTTTTCCATTCCTGAGTTACTTCACTTAGAATAATAGTCTCCAATCTCATCCAGGTTGCTGCAAATGACATAAATTCATTCCTTTTTATGGCTGAGTAGTCTTCCATCATATATATAAAAATATATGATAAATAAATAAATATATATATGTATATATATATCTCACATATACATCACAGTTTCTTTATCCACTCACTGATTGATGGACATTTGGGTTGGGTTCACATTTTTGCAATTGTGAATCATGCTGCTATAAACATGCATGTGCAAGTATCTTTTTCCTATAATGATATCTTTTCCTCTGGGTAGATACCCAGTAGTGAGATTGCTAAATCAAATGGTACTTCTACTCTTAGTTCTTTAAGGAATCTCCACACTGTTTTTCATAGTGGTTGTACTAGTTTACATGCCCACCAGCAGTGTAGAAGTGTTCCCTGTTCACCGTATCCATGCCAATATCTACTATTTTTTGACTTTTTGATTATGACCATTCTTGCAGGAGTAAGGTGGTATCACATTGTGGTTTTGATTCGCATTTCCCTGCTCATTAGTGATATTGAGCATTTTTTAATTTGTTTGTTGGCCCTGTGTATATCTTCTTTTGAGAATTGTCTATTCATGTCTTTTGCCCACTTTTTGATGGGATTGTTTGTTTTTTTCTTGCTAATATGTTTGAGTTCGTTATAGATTCTGCATATTAGTCCTTTGTTAGATGTACAGATTGTGAAGATTTTCTCCAACTCTGTGGGTTGTCTGTTTACCCTGTTGCTTATTTCTTTTGTTGTGCAAAATCTCCTTAGTTTCATTAAGTCCCAGCTATTTATCTTTATTTTTATTGCATTTGTTTTTGGGTTCTTGGTCATGAAATCGTTGCCTAAGCCAATGTCTATAAGGGTTTTTCCAATGTTATCTTCTAGAATTTTTATAGTTTCAGGTCTTAAATTTAAGTCCTTAATCCATCTTGAGTTAATTTTTGTATAAGGTGCGAGATGGAATCCAGTTTCATTCTCCTACATGTGACTTGTCAATTATCCCAGCACCATTTGTTGAATAGGGTGTCCTTTCCTCACTTTATGTTTTTGTTTGCTTTGTTGAAGATCAGTTGGCTATAAGTATTTGGGTTTATTTCTAGGTTCTGTATTCTGTTCCATTGATCTATGTGCCTATTTTTATACCAGTACCATGCTGTTTTGGTGACTATGGCCTTATAGTACAGTCTGAAATCAGGTAATGTGATGCCTCTAGATTTGTTCTTTTTGCTTAGTCTTGCTGTGGCTATGTGAGCTCTTTTTTGGTTCCCTACGAATTTTATGATTGTTTTTACTAATTCTGTGATGAATTATGGTGGTATTTTGATGAGAATAACATTGAATTTGTGGATTGCTTTTGGCAGTATGGTCATTTTCACAATATTGATTCTACTCATCAATGAACATGGGATGTGTTTCCACTTGTTTGTGTTGTCTATGATTTCTTTCAGCAGTGTTTTGTAGTTTTCCTTGTAGAGGTCTTTCACCTCCTTGGCTGGGTATATTCCTAAGTTTTGTTTTGGAGGGTATTTTGTTTGTTTTGTTTTTGCAGCTATTGTAAAACTGGTTGAGTTCTTGATTTGATTCTCAACTTCGTCGCTGTTGGTATGTAGAAGAGTCACTGATTTGTGTACATTAATTTTGTATCCGGAAACTTTTCTGAATTCTTTTTATCAGTTCTAGGAGTTTTCTGGAGGAGTCTTTTGGGTTTTCTAGATAAACAATCATATCATCAACAAACAGCAACAGTTTGACTTTCTCTTTGCCGATTTGGATGCCTTTTATTTCTTTCTCTTGTCTGATTGCTCTGGCTAGAACTTCCAGTAATATGTTGAAGAGGAGTGGTAAGAGTGGGCATCCTTGTCTTGTTCCAGTCCTCAGAGGGAGTGCTTTCAACTTTTCCTTGTTCAGTATTACGTTGGCTGTGGGTTTGTCATAAATGGGTTTTATTACACTGTATGTCGATTTTGCTGAGAGTTTTATTAGTTATAAAGGGATGCTGGATTTTGCTGAATGATTTTTCTGCATCTATTGAGATGATCATGTGATTTTTGCTTTTAATTCTGTTTATGTGGCATATCACATTTATTGAGTTACGTATGTTAAACCATCCCTGCATCCCTTTTATAAAACCCACTTTATCATGGTGGATTATCTTTTTGATATGTTGTTGAATTTGGTTAGCTAGTATTTTGTTAAGGATTTTAGTATCTATATTAATCAGGGATATTGGTCTGTAGTTCTCTTTTTTGGTTATGTCCTTTCCTGGTTTTGGTATTATGGTGACACTGGCTTCATAGAATGATGTAGGGAGGGTTCCCTCTTTCTCTATCTTGTGGAATAGTGTCAATAGGATTGCTACCGATTCTTTTTTGTATGTCTGGTAGAATTCTGCTGTGAATCCATCTGTCTGGACTTCTTTTTGTTGGTAATTTTATTATTGTTATTTTTTGAGGAGTCTCACTCTGTTGCCCAGGCTGGAGTGTAGTGGTGTGATCTTGGCTCACTGCAAGCTCCGCCTACCAGGTTCACGCCATTCTCCTGCCTCAGCCTCCCAAGTAGCTGGGACTATAGGTGCCTGCCACCACGGCCGGCTAATTTTTCGCATTTTTAGTAGAGACAGGGCTTCACCCTGTTAGCCAGGATGGTCTCAATCTCCTGACCTCGTGATCTGCCCGCCTCAGCCTCACGAAGTGCTGGGATTACAGGTGTGAACCACTGCACCTGGACTTTTTTGGTAATTTTTAAATTACCATTTCAATCTTGTCGCTTATTGTTGGTCTGTTGAGGGTATCTAATTCTTCTTGATTTAAGCTGGAGAGTTGTATCTTTCCAGGAATTTATCCAGCTCCTCTAGGTTTTCTAGTCTATGCACATAAAGGTGTTCATAGTATTCTTGAATGATCTTTTGTATTTCTGTGGTGTCAGTTGTAATATCTCCTGTTTCATTTCTAATTGAGCATATTTGGATTTTCTCTCTTCTTTTACTGGTTAATCTTTTACTGGTCTATCAATTTTATATATCTTCCCAAAGAACCAGCTTTTTGTTTCATTTACCTTTTGTATTTGTTGTTTCAATTTCATTTAGTTCTGCTCAGATCTTGGTTATTTCCTTTCTTCTGCTGGGTTTGGGTTTGGTTTGTTCTTGTTTTTTTACTTCCTTGAGGTGTGACTTTATATTGTCTGTATTATTTCAGACTTTTTAATGTAGGCGTTTAGGGCTATGAACTATCCTCTTAGCACTGCCTTTGCTGTATCACAGAGGTTTTGATAGGTTGTGTTACTATTGTCGTTTAGTTAGAAGAATTTTTTAATTTCCATCTTGATTTCATTTTTGACCCAATGATCATTCAGGAGCAGGTTATTCAATTTCCATGTATTTGCATGGTTTTGGAGGTTCCTTTTGGAGTTAATTTCCAGTTTTAATCCACTGTGGTCTGAGAGAGTGCTTGATATAATTTCAATTTTCTTACATTTATTGAGACTTGTTTTGTGGCCTATCATGTGGTCTATCTTGGAGACAGTTTAATGCACTGTTGAATAAAATGCATATTCTGTGGTTGTTGGGTGGAATGTTCTGCATATATCTGTTAAGTCCATTTGTTCCAGAGTATAGTTTAAATCCACCATTTCTTTGTTGACTGTCGTGATGACTTGTCTAGTGCTGTTAGTGGAGTATTCAAGTCCTCCTTTATTATTGTGTTGCTCTCTCATTTTTTAGGTCTATTAGTAATCATTTTATAAATCTAGGAGCTCCAGTATTAGGTGCATATATGTTTAGGACTGTAATATTTTCCTGTTGGACGAGGCCGTTTATCATTGTATAGTGTCTCTCTTTGTCTCTTTAAACTGCTATTTCTTTAAAGTTTCTTTTGTGTGATACAAGAATAGTGACTCCTGCTCATTTTTGCTGTTCATTTGCATGAATTGTCTTTTTCCACCCCTTTACCTTAAGTTTAAGTGGATCCTTATGTTTTAGGTGAGTCCCTTGAAGGCAGTAGATAGTTGGTGGGTGAATTATTATCCATTCTGTAATTCTGTATCTTTTAAGAGGAGCATTTAGTCCATTTACATTCAATGTTAGTATCAATGTGAGGTACCATTCCATTCATCATGCTATTTGTTGCCTGTATACCCTGGTTTTTTGTTTTTGTTTTTTTAAGTGTATTTTTGTTTTATAGGTCCTGTGAGATTTATGCTTTAAAGGGGTTCTGTTTTAATGTGTTTCCAGGATTTGTTTCAAGATTTAGAGCTCCTCTTAGCAGTTCTTGTAGTGGTGGCTTGGTAGTGGTGAATTCTCTCAACATTTGTTTGTCTGAAAAGACTGTATCTTTCCTTCATGTATGAAGCTTAGTTTCACTGGATATAAAAATCCTTGGCTGACAATTATTTTGTTTGAGGATGCTGAAGATAGGGCCCAATCCTTTCTAGCTTGTAGGATTTCTGCTGAGAAATCTGCTGTTAATCCTATAGCTTTTCCTTTATAGGTTACCTGGTGCTTTTGCCTCACAGCTCTTAAGATTCTTTCTTTCATCTTTACTTTAGATAACCTGATGACAATGTGCATAGGCGATAATCTTTTTGCAATGCATTTCCCAGGTGTTCTTTGAGCTTCTTATATTTGAACGTCTAGATGTCTAGCAAGACCAGGGAAGTTTTCCTTTATTATTCTCCCAAATGTTTTCCAAATTTTTAGATTTCTCTTCTTCCTCAGGAACACCGATTATTCTTAGGTTTGGTCATTAAACCTAATCCCAGACTTCTTGGAGGCTTTGTTCATATTTTATTTTATTTATTATTATTTCTTTTTTTTTTTTTGAGACAGAGTCTTGCTCTGTCACCCAGGCTGGAGTGCAGGGGTGTGATCTTGGCTCACTGCAATCTCCGCCTCATTGGTTCAAGCAGTTCTTCTGCCTCAGCCTCCCAAGTAGCTGGAACTACAGCCACGAGCCACCACGCCCAGCTAATTTTTGTATTTTTAATACAGACACGGTTTCGCTATATTGGCTAGGCTAGTCTCAGACTCTTGACCTCATGATCCACCCACCTCAGCCTCCCAAAGTACTGGGATTACAAGGGTAAGCCACCACACCTGCCCTTTATTTTTTTCTTTGTCTTTGTTGGATTGGATTAATTCAAAGACCTTGTATTTGAGCTCTGAAGTTCTTTCTTCTGCTTGCTCGATTCTATTGCTGAGACTTTCTGGAGCATTTTGCATTTCTATAAATGTGTCCTGAGGTTTTGATTTTTTAAAATTTATGCTATCTAGTGCATTGAATATTTCTCCTTTCGCTTACTGTATTATTATTATTTTTTTTTATTTCCTTAAATTGGGCTTCACCTTTCTCTAGTGCCTCCTGGATTAGCTTAATAACTAGCCTCCTGAATTCTTTTTCAGGTAAAATAGAAATTTCTTCTTCATTTGGATCCATTGCTGGTGAGCTAGTGTGATTTTGGGGGAGTGTTAAAGAACCTTGTTTTGTCATATTAACAGAGTTGATTTTCTGGTTCCTTCTCATTTGGGTAGGCTCCATCAAAGGGAAAGTCTAGGGCTGAAGACTGTTGATCAGATTCTTTTGTCTATGGGGTATTCCCTTGATGTAGGACTCTCCCCCTTTTCCTACGGATTTGGATTCCAGAGAGCTGAGTTGTAGTGATTGTTATCTCTCTTCTGGATCTAGCCACCCAGCAAGTCTAACAGGCTCTGGACTGGTACTGAGGGTTGTCTGCACAGAATCCTGTGACATGAACAGTCTGGGGGTCCCACAGCCGTGGATACCAGCACCTGCTCTCACAAAGGTGGCAGGGGCATGAAATGGACTCTCTGATGGACCCTAGCTTCAGTGGCTTAGTGCACTATTTTAGTGCCAATTGGCCTCCTGCCGGAACTTTCCAGACAGCATCAACTCTGGTAGTATGGGGAGGAACAGGGGGTGTGGGGGCCCTGGAACTCCCAAGAGTGTATGCCCTTCGTCTTCAGTTACCAGGGTAGGTAGGGAAGGACCACTGGGCGGGGCAGGACTAGGCATGTCTGAGCTCAGACTCTCCTTGGATGGGTCTTGCCGTGGCTGTTGTTGGGGATGGGGGTGAGGTTCCCAGGTCGACAGTTATGTTCCTAGGAGGATTATGGCTGCCTCTACTGTGTAATGCAGGTTGTCAGGGAAATGGGGGAAAGCCAGCAGTCACAGGTCTCACCCCATTCCCGCACAATCTAAAAGGCTTGTCTCACTCCCACCATGCCCCGACCAACAGCACCAAGACAGTTTTCAAGCTGTGGGTGAGCAGGGCTGAGAACGTGCCACAGGCTACCTGCCTCCCAGCTGCAAAACCAAGTAGGGCTTTTATTCTTCACCACCCTGTGGAGTTTACACGCTAGATTTACACCCTCCCCTGAGTTCTGGCCAGGAGACTTCTGGATCGGTTCAAATTATTACAAAGTTCAGCTGGAGGTTGCCTTTTCCCTCTGACCTTTTCCCAGTGCCTCTATCGACTGTGCCCAAGGATTCCTGTGAGGCAAGGCAGAAATGGCTTGTTAAGGGACCCTGAAAGCCAACAGGTCTTTTCCTGCTGCTTTCTCTACCCTGTATTTCACTCGGCTCTCTAAATTGACTGAGCACCAGGTAAGGTCAGAATCTTCTCCCTTAATCTAGACCTGCAGGTTCCCCAGTGGGGGTGTGTGTTGAGGGGCAGATGATCTCCCTTTCCTACTTCCACAGTTTGGGCACTCATAGTATTTGGGGTGTCTTCTGGGTCCTACAGGAGCAATCCACTCCCTTCAGAGGATCTGTGGTTCCCTCAGCTTTCCTAATGTTCCTACAGTCGTTCTGGAGCAAAAGTTCATGGTGCAAGCCTCCCCACATGCTGCTTGTTGTCCGAGTCAGAGCTGCAATATAGTCCTGCCTCCCCTGTCTACCATGATCTCCATCCACATTAGAGTTTTAAGACCGTTTTTGTCTTATATCAACTACTTAAAATATGTGAGTTTGTTTCTTGGAATTCCTGTTTTTGTTGTTGTTGTTGTTGTTTTCAATTGCAGGGCTTATCCCTGCATAAGCATCACAGTGTTATTTACTAAAGTTTATTTTGAAAATCTCCTATGGAATTGTAGGCTTGTCTTGATGATTTATTTTTCTCAAGGTTTTAAAAATCATCTTGTCTAATTCCATGAAAAAGTACACTGAGAATTTGATTGGAATTACACTGAATTTATAGATCACTTTAAAGAGAATTGTCATATTTTAACCATTTATTCTTTAAATCCATGGATATAGTGTATCTCCTTATGTATTTACCCTTCATTACAGATATTAAAATACAGCTTTTACATATTGACATACTGAATGCCATGGTATGATGCACTGAGAAAAATACAACCTTACGTCTGTGTTAGTCTTAACAAAAATGCATAACGTCAATCCACTCATAAGAAAACATCCAAAAAAATCCAAACTGAGGAATAGTCAACAGAATAATTGATCAACCCTGGCAAAAGTGTCATGATCGTGGAAAGCAAGGTAACGCTAGGCAATGACTCCAAACTTCAGGAGACAGTTATGTCTAACAATGAAATGTCATGTAAAATCTTCTACAGGAAACTAGAAAAGGAAAAGGACATTGGGGGAAAATTAGTGAAGCTCTAAGATCTTTAGTTGATAGTATCACACCAATGTTAATGTCCAGATTTTAATAATCATACTCTGATCATATAAGAGGGTAACATTTGGGGAGGCTAGGTAAAGAATATAAAGAAACTCTCCATACTACTTTTCAATAAGTTTAAAATTAGTTCAACATAAAAATTAAAAAACATAAGTTTGTAAATTGACATCCTTGTGTTAGTTGGGACTTCAACACTTGACTCCTAGCATATGTTGTTTGCTCTAAGTCTTAGGTAGGTATTCTTCAGCTGTTTAAGTGGTTTCTGTCTTATCCATAGTTGGGTAAGTGTGTGTGTAGGAGGAGGTGATTAATCACCTCTAGATGTTGAATTTAATCCAGTACTTTTTCTATCTATACCAACTGAGGTATTCAAGTACAGTATTTTGTCTTTCTCTTTCAGTTTGCACATGTGTTAAATTACTACCTTTTCTAATATTAAGTCACCCTGTAGTTCTGAAATAAACCCCCTTTGTCAGATGTACTTTTAAGGTACATTGCTAGATTTGATGTGCTAATGTTTAATGCATTGTTTTTATATCTATATTCATCACGTGAGATTGCTAATTAGTTTTCTTTACTAAAATTTCATTGTTTTGCATGCCTACTCTTTTTTTTCCCTGAGTTTCATTTTACTTCTTAAATTATGACTTTTCTATTGCTAGTGACTCATTCTCTTACCTTTTGTCTTTTTCTTACCCCCCATTCTTGAATACTGGATCACCTATGTAGACTTTAAGTTGGTATTATCTTCTCTAGGACTACCACAATGTTTTAAAGTACCCTTTGCCTTCTGGCTTTTACTTTCACTTATGAGAAATCTTGCTACAAGTCTAATTGCTATTAATTTACAGGCAATTAATAGCCTTTGCTCAAGTTGTTGGTTTTTAAGATTCATTTTTTGTCTTTGGTGTTCTGCAATCTCCTTATAATGCATCTGGGATACTCAAGAACCAATCTGAGGATCATGTCCTTTCTTAATTCTAGAAAATTATCAGGCATTATTTTTAAAATATTGTTGCATCTACACTAATTCTCTTCTTGTTCTCTGCAATTATTTTGGATGTATATTGAATTTTTCTCCAGTCTTCCATGCCCCTTATACTGTCTTTAATATGTTTTTTTTTTTTTTTTTACGGAGTCTCGCTCTGTCGCCCAGGCTGGAGTGCAGTGGCCGGATCTCAGCTCACTGCAAGTTCCGCCTCCCGGGTTCACGCCATTCTCCTGCCTCAGCCTCCCGAGTAGCTGGGACTACAGGCGCCTGCCACCTCGCCCGGCTAGTTTTTTGTATTTTTTTAGTAGAGACGGGGTTTCACCTAATATGTTTTTTATTCTCTTTATTTGTGCTGCTTTTCTGAGCACTTAGACCAGATTCGTCTTCCAACATACTGATTTTTCTCTTTAGCTATGTCTAATCTATTGCTTAACCAATTTATTAAGTGTGTTAATTTTAATAACTATGTTTTTTATTTCCAGAATATCTACTTTCTCTTTTCCAAGTCCACATTACTGTTGCCCCATCTTTCATTTTATTTTGTTTCTTCTTATATGTCTTAAACACTTTTATTACTATTTTACAGAGCTATTTTTATCATTGCAAATCCTTGGGATTTTGTTTACTATTTCAAATGTTTGTTCTTTATTTTTGTACTTGCTCTTCCTTTTCCTGTATGCTTTGTAATTTTTTTATTGTGAGCTTCTCTTCAGGAAGGTTTGTGTGTGTTTGTGTGTATGTTTTTATTGGAGTCCCACGTGCCTTGGTTGGTGGAGATTTTTCTAGTGAGAGATTTTATATTTGCTTTTATGTGGTACTTTAAGCATTTTACTACTCTGGGACCAAATTTCATATTCACATCCTTGTTATGGGTTAAATTGTG
Organism: Colobus angolensis palliatus; assembly: GCF_000951035.1. Classification (NCBI taxonomy): domain Eukaryota; kingdom Metazoa; phylum Chordata; class Mammalia; order Primates; family Cercopithecidae; genus Colobus; species Colobus angolensis. The sequence goes on along the minus strand of NW_012119376.1, from coordinate 2,467,439 downwards.
TCCTCTAAAATGATGTGTTCAATTCATAACCCCTAGAGCTAGTGGATGTGACCTTATTTGGAAACAGGGTCTTTGCAGATGTAATCAAGTTAAGATAAGGTCATACTGGATTAGGGTGAGCCCTAAACCCAATGACTGGTGTCTTTATAAGAGGAGGGAAGGGAGCTATTAAAACAGAGAGAGAGAGAGAGCGAGAGAGAGAGAGAGAGAGAGAGAGAGAGAGAGAGAGAGTGAGTGAAGAAGGCCGTGTGGCAATGGAGGTAGGAACTGGAGTGATGCCGCTGCAAGACAAGGATCACCAAGGATTGCCAGCCACCACCAGAAGCCAGGAGAGATGCGTAGGACAGAGTCTCCCTTTGGGTCTCTAGAAGGAACAAACCCTACCAATACTTTGATTTCAGACTTTTGGCCTCCAGCACTGTGGCAGAATAAATTGCTGTTGTTTTAAGATACCTAGTTTGTGGTTCTTTGTCATGACACCCTAGGAAACTAAGACAATCTGGCTTGGTATTTCCTGTGAGGACATTAAAATTTCATTTGTTTGTCTTTAGAACTTTTATCTGGGTTAGGTATCCCTTGGCATTGGTGTAGACACTCACTGCTTTGATTTTGAAATCCCACTTGAGGGTTTCCTTTTTTCCTAAGGCTGGCTTTTTACAGTATTATAATTTTGTTTTAAATATTTGATCCAACACAGATAACTATATCTAAAAAGAAAGTTATCTGTGTTAACTCTATCCACTATATTTCTAGACCCTGAAACCTAATTCTCATTTATGGCCAAGGAAAGGAAATTACAATAGCCTGTTCTGTACAATAGAAAAGTACAATAGCCTGCTCTCTACAATAGCCATACCATGTGCTATGGGCACAAAAAGGCAGAGAGATGTGGAAAGTAGGAAGTGTGGAAGAGTGCCCGGTATCTCACCAAACTCTCCCAGGCCTTCAAGTATTTTCATATTTGAGAAAGCATAAGCTTCTTTGTGTAACCTGAAAGTCCCTGCCTATGTCCTGTCTCATCTCTTGCCACCCCCTCCTTTTCTTAAACCATCACCCAGGCCCAGGAACATGCTTCCTTTCCTCAAATGGACTATTATTTATTTCACTCTCTTGCCGCACATGTAAATTTCTTCTTCCCAGGACATTCCAAATCCTACATGTTCTGGCATCCAAATCCTACATGTTCTTTAGGCCTTCTCTGGATGAGAGAATCCCCACCAGTTACTAAATAAACAGTGAGTGAGAGGAAGCAAGACTGCAAGCAGGATCCCAGAAAGGACATGATGTGAAACGAGCTAAGATTTGGGGATGGAGAGGAATAGATTTACTTAAGTGGGAAGAGTCACTGAGTTCCTATTATTAAGCATGTGGGGGTTATCTGGTCAACAGGTATCTCATAGGTATTTTTGACTGTATTTTTCTTACCAGATCAGAACTTCCTTAAGGTCAGTAACATTATGGAAAAACATTTTTATCTTACACAGGGCCTATCCCAGGACATTGCAATAAACCTAATAAAGTTGTCTGAGGGGATAAAAATATAAATTAATGAACATATATTCATTGAAGATATATTTTCCATATCTTCAAGTATAATAGATATGGTCTGAGTCTCGATTTTAATAAGTCTCATTGTGGGTTTGTTTTATTTTATATTTGGTGAGGGCTGGGATTTTGTGTTTTCTTGAGAATGGTCGATGGAATTTATTTTATAATTCTGTGGTTATGCCTTCTGTTTTAATCTTTTATTTTTCTAGTGCTTTTGTGTCTTGATGTGAGTTCTCAGAGAAAGAGCCTTGGTGATTCTATGTACCACAGAGGGCTTAGCATATTTTTGGCACTCATTAAATGTTAACATCAACAAGAGGATCATGAAGAATGATTACACAAGAGGGAAGTAAACAGAAAGGCAAGAGTTGGCAAGCGTCAAATAGATACACCCACTTCTTCCCCCAAACTCATGATTATACAAGGTATTTATTTTCTCAGCATCTTTAACTCATTCGCTTCTGGATACAAGTACAGAGCAGAACAGATTGCAAAACTCGTTTTTCTAAAGAATTGATTAGGAGTTCAAATATTTTTTTCACTGCAGCAGCTATTCCAAAAATTATAAAACAAAGATTACTCTTTTGAAACCTCCAAGGTTAGCAGTATCCGTGTTGGCAGGAGTGGTACATACAGTTCCAGTTTTCCTTTTTCCCCAATAGTGAAAGGACTCCAGTGTGAAGGAAGCTCTTTGGTGCCAAAGGACTATGGTTCCTGACTCCTGTCTATAGCAAAACCAGGGAAATAGATTTTCTTAAAAAAAGCAAAATCCAGCTACCACACACCTTGTATCCATCAACAGTTCTGGCTGGATCAGCTGCTTTTTGAATCTGATTATTAAGTCTTTCCAAAAAAATTTATACGTCAGCAGAAGTGAGAGAAATAAAGGAAGCATTTTTACTTGGCAACAGTGAAACTTTTCGTTGGCCAAAAAATATGTGAATGAAGTAAGCTTTTAAGAGCTTATGGATTCTTTGTCAATATGAACCTAATAAATTAAAATTGGAAGTACTTTCTGCCATCCCCCCAACATCTCATCAATCACCAATGTACTTCATCTCCCTCCCTCCCTTCCCACTTCAGATTCAATAAAGGAAGACAGCTGGTAAGCTCTGGAGGCTCAGTTAAAACAGGTCATATTATTAGTAAAGAAACAGGGGGCTTGCTACAGGAATTCTGAAATACTAGTGTCAGGTTTACTTTTTAAATGTGCAAAAGAAAGATGAATGTTTTAAAGTGAGAGAGAGAAACTTTGGAATCTTCAAAGTTGGCATTTGTTGGTATCACAGCTAAGTGTTAAAACAAAAGCCCCAAAGACATGGAAATGAGAAGAATGAATTAAATATTGTCCTCACATCTTCATCCTTCACTTTTAATGGCATATAGCACCACTCAGGTAGAAAACCAGATCTTCTCTGAGGATAAATATCAAAAACCTTTTACTGGGTAAAATTTGCATTACAGTTAAATCACAAAACTATTTTTCCGCCAGATACCTCCTTAGTCTACAATGTTATTAATGCATTTAAGTCAAGTGTAAATATAGTATAGACTGAGGCTTTGACTGTCTTCTTCCTTGTTTTTTAAAATGGAAAAGAAGAATGAAAGGGTGTTTTCATTTGCATCATTTGGACATTAAGCAATAAGCCTTCAACTCATGAAACTTAGAACATTATAAAAAATATTTTGCCCTATTCCTCACTGTTCCCCAGTGCTTTACACTAGCTTTGGAGCACTCTTTGAAGGTCTGTAGGCATTTGATTTATCCCCTCTTCTCTTTCCTTTCCCTAGCTATCCTGTCCATGAAAACTCAGAGCAAGAAAAGAGGATATAAGGGCTGAAGAATGGCCAGGGACATACTCACTAGAGGGGATCAGGAACGAGTTGTGTTCAGGCAATATTAGAAGATCTCGGCGAGAACAACTGTGACACAGGCTACAGTCAGTAGCGGGGTTCTAGTGAAGGCATAGCAGGAGTGAGAGGAGATCTTCCTTGTGAACACAGAGCTTAGTCATAGGAATGGGCTGTGCAGAAGGATTTCGCCTCCTGAGAAAATAGATGGCTTTTAATGAAAAGGGAACTGGATTACTCAGCGTCAGGGAGAACTTTGCATGGGGTCATCCAGCAGTTGAATTCACATTCTGGTTATCTGTCAAGGAGCCCCTGGAAAGAATGTGGGATCCTGTTGGTCAGCACTTGGCTCTTCAGATCAAAGGTTTGGGAATGTTGTTTAGTCCTAAGCCCTACTAAATGTGGTACCTGGGCTGTTTAAATGTCTTACGTGTGGATTCATCCATGCATGGAGAAAGATCAAGTCTTCAGAAAAGAAGAGCCATGGTAGGGTCATTTGAAATATGGGCTGGATAGGGACCTAGAAAGGAGTTGGGGGCTGACACCAGCTTCCTTCCAGGAATTCATCAGGAGCATCATTTTTCGTGCTTAGATAGCAAGTTTTCCTATTGCTTTTACTTATAAATCCATTTGTCTAAAGTCTTATCTAAAGAGTTGACTTTACTATCTAAGATCTAATTATTTGTCCTTTGTATTCAAGTAAGTATTTTCTGTCATGCCATTTTATTTGTATATTAATTAAATGACACAGATAACTCAAAATAGAAGTCACACCCTATTTCTAAAGAAGATACACAATTTAATCTATTTTCTGTAAGAGAAAAAGAAATCTATATAGTCAAGTGGGCTACAGGGTAACTTTCATTTGCACCTCCAAATCCACACTCTAACACGCTCTCTGCCCCAGGAGGCTGACCTATAAGAAACAAACAAAGGAATGCACTGGCCACTGCTTCCAGTTTGGTTCTACAATGCGAGGCACTAACAGGAGATCAAAGGGCGGGAGGGATGTGAGAAGGGGGTTGCCAGGGCTTGGTCTCGTGCTTCTGCTTGAATCCCTACAATCTTTCAGGTTGTTTTCTCCATGTGGCTCTTGTTCCAAGTTCCTCTCTTTGTCCCTTCAGGGCTAGACATGGTAACAGAAACCCTTTTGCCTTCCTAAACCCTTCTTCTATCTTTGTAAATTGATCTGTCCCAGATTTGGTTCCGAAGAAGCAGACTCCGAGATGGAGATTTGTGGGCATGAGGGTTATTAGGGAGTGCTCTCAGGATCTAAACCTGCAGGAGGGAAGTGGAGGGAGAAAGATAGGGCAGAGGAAGAGGCTGGGTAAGCCCAAAGTGACTGGGAGCCTGAAGCTGGGACACACCTTCAGAGTTGCTTCACAGAGGCAAAGGGTAAGGCCTTTATAGTCTTGTGCTGACAAGTTGTTGGGTACAGGGTGCCCCTGGAATAGAGCATGAAATTGGGTGAGGTGACTGTCTTCAGCCTATGGGGACTAGGTCCTTCAGTCTTGATGGGAAGTTTGAGCAGTGCAGTTTCCATGACAACTCAGCTCTTGTGCTTCATGGATCCACTTGCTTCTGTACGTTAAGGAGCAGCTCCTCTATGATCACAGCTGGCCTCTTTTCCCGGGGAAATCTTCCTGTTTTACTTTACAGTCCAGATTTCCTATCTCTTTTTGGTACCTCTGCTGGTCTACTTGGCTGGTGGAATGACCTAGTTTCTCACTCCCAAGGAGTCCCATCACCATGCCTTTATTAGGTGGAGGCTGTTGCATTTATCCATCTATCACAAAAAAAAAAAAAAAAAATGGGCAAGGGAATTCTAAGGGACACCCAGGCAAGTTAGCTGGGGGCCTCTCTGTGGCCTTGTGTCAACAGTCTCAGCTCCTTCTGAAGAATGGGATTGATTATGGCTCATGGTACGGTGATTCCTCTTCTTGCCTGCTGGTCTCTTGGCCTGAGGAGCCTGATGCTTCCAGGTGGCAGGCTTAACCTCATGTTCAATTGGATGCTTGTTGTATTCCCTGATGGAAGCACATCTCCTTTGGGTACCAGGGCCTCTAAACTCACAGAGCCTAGGCACAAGTTCCCTACAGGGTCAATTGTATTGATGGTAAGTGAGGCCATTGCTGCTACCACTCCTTAGCTCCCACATATTTTACCTCTTGGAGACACAGCATCATACAATGATTGTTTATTTAGCATGTATATTACGCCCAGGAGAATCTGGTGGTGACATTATCTTGCAAGGATGGGGCACCATTCTCCTGGGTGTAATACACATGCTAAATAAACCCCTGATGACATTAGCTTGCAATGATGTGGCCCCTCCACTATGCCTTCAACAGGCCTTTCCATCACTCTGTTAGTGTGGCAGCTTCTGGATGTTGCAGGATATGATGGGACTAGCAGAGTTTGTTCCACTCATGCACCTCCTTTCTTGTAAAGTGGGTCACTTGGTTTGATGGGATATTATGTGAGATGCCATGTTGGTGGATCACCAACTCTCTAAGCCTTTAGATACTGGTGCCAGCTAAGGCTCTGCAGGCAAGAACAGTAAATCCAACCCAGAAATATGAATTAATTCATACCAAAATGAATCAATGACCTTTCCAGGGTAGAAGATATTCAACTTTCCACCACATGACTGGTTGGTCTCAAAGGCTAATACCATACCTGGGCAGGGATGAGGGTCATCTTTGGTTTCTGTTGCTGGAAGGTTGAATATTTGTGAGCCCTGGTACCTGAGTCAGTATTCTGTAGTGGGAGGGCATATTGCTGGATCCATGCATAGTCCCCACTCTTGCCACCAGGGCTATGCCATTCATGCATCGTTGTTTGAACACTGACATCTAATGACAGAGGCTGGCCAAAGTCAACTGGCCACATATTCTCTTGTGTCTATTGGTGATTTAGTGGGATGTTCTTTTGTAGCGATGTTCCATAGTGACCATTAACATGTCATAAAAGGATCTCCACACCTCCTTCCTGTTTCCATAAATCCATTCACAGCTCTCTCACCCAGACCTGCTTCATCCTGATTTTCCAATCTTTCTTGATCAAATGGTTAACCAATTTTATTGTTCATGAATTCATACATATTCTCATCGGGTGACGATATTGGGACTAAGAGAGGAAGGGAGACAATGAGGAAGCAAGGAGAGAGCAAAGTTGAAATATTGGTTAGTCATTTTACAAGAACACTTGAATAATCAGAAAGCTGTGGCAGGTAAGAATTGCGTATTCCTCTTTAGTTTCTACTGATGCCTCTGAAGACTCTAAAGGCAAAATATTTTGTTTCAAATCTGAAATATTTGGCAGGACAGTAATGCTGATATTTAAGATACTTCAAATAAGAATTATTTGATATATTCATGGATCATCTTTTCTAACATTTCTAGCAAATTAAAAACTGGAAGATAAGAAACAGCTTTCAGAATAAGGCAAGTAATTCTAAATAAATGTGTATGAATTCAAGAAGAAAATAATGTTATCTGTGGCATCTCCAAGATAAATAATAATTTTTTTATATATAAAATGCTAAAGTAGAGGAGGAGAAAGAAAGGGAGGTGCCTTGGGAACGTGCAAAAGTTTCACTCATGCTAGGCACATCGAAACCACCCCCCTTCAGCTCACATTTTAAAGGAAATAGGATACAGGGAATTACCATATCCTTCCAAGGTCCAAACATTTTCAACAATTTGGCATTTTCTCTACAATGGCTCCCTTGATGGTTTTAGTCTTTTCCAGTACAAATCGTAGCTTCACCCCATTACAAAGCAAACACTTTATATATCCATTATATAAAGCTTTATTCCCTGTTATAAAACAAAAACTCTATACAATAGAAATAAAAGGTTAATGTCCTTTTGATCATTTATTACTTCACATTTTTAATAACTTTTGGTTGAATGCTTCACAGAATGCTAGGCTCTGAGTATATCTGGATGAGCAACACAAGGTGTCTGAGTCCAAATATAATAACGTATCATATTTGTGATGATAACACAAGTAAATGGGCTCATGGAAGCAAATATCAGGGACATTTGTTCCAGTCTGGTGGGAGTATAAGAATGAGGTCACAGACTTTACATTTAAACTGAGACCTGGAAAGTGTTTAGGATAAGGACTACATAAAAGTGTTAGCCATAGTAGATGAAAGCCAGGGAAGAAATAGTAGCAGAACTCTAACACAGGTTTGGAGAGGCATCAAGAACGGGTAACAAAAGTTATAGAGACTATCCCAAGGCTAGTAGGAAGTCACTGAAGGGCTTCGAGCACTTCTTCCCTCACTTCCTCTCTCCCTCATTCCCTTCATCCAGTCTTTCTTTGTTTTTTTTTTTTTTGTTTTTTGTTTTTTGCCTTTTTTTGAAAAAGATGACACTGACTGCCCTATCAAAAATGGAAGAAAAGGATAGATTCAATAACATTTTTTAAGGTAGACTCAATAGAACTTGGCCACAAGAAATATTGAGTTAAGAGGTAAGAATAAAGGATAAAACCCAGGTTTTTCAGTTCATCTATGAGAAGATAGTGATCTCACTGATTTTGACTCTTCTCAAAATTTGAGTGAACTCAAATTTTAGTTTGAGTGCTCTCACTCAAACTAAAATTTGCAGCAGAGAAGGTGGAGAAGGTTCCCTCTCTGTTCACTTATCACAAATATATATATATATATGATACGATGAACTAAGATAAGAACGCCTTTGTTTACATTTTTATCCTCAGAGCCTAGTCACAGATCTCATTTCAAAAACCTTGAATTGCCTTGGAGCCTGTGATGGATAATTTTATGTGTCAATTTGACTGGAATTAAAGATACCAAGATAGCTGGTGAGACACTATTTTTAAATGTATCTGTGAGGGCTGTTTCAGGGAGAGATTAACATTTGAATCAGTATACTGTGTAAAGAAGATCCACCTTCACCAGTGTAGAAGGGCATCATTCAATCTGCTCATGGCCCAGATAGAACAAAAAAACAAAAATGGAGGATGGGCTAGTTTGCAACCTCTCTCTCCCTGAGCAGGGAGATACTTGCATTACATCTTAGTGACCACTAGAGAACATTCACTTCAAAAAAATATCCCCACTAAATCATCAATAAACAGAGAAGAATAATTTGGCCAGTTGACATTGACCAGTCTCTGCCATTAGATGCCAGGGTTCAAACAACAGTTCATGAATGGCATAGCCCTGGTAGTAGGAGTGGACGCTGTGCATGAATTTAGCAATAATCACTCCCACTGCTCAACAGTGACACAGGTACTGGTGCTGACAAATATTCAACCTTTTAGCAACAGAGGCCAGTGAGGACACTCATCTCCACTCTGGTATGGTATTAACCCTTGAGACCAACCAGCCACATGGTGGAAAGCCAGCCACATTGAATATTTTCTACCCTGGAAAGGTCATTGATTCATTTTGATGGGAAATGATTTGTGTTTCATGATTCATATTTTACTCATCTTCTCCTGAGACATCAGCACCTGGTTCTGAGGCCTTTGGATTTAGCTTGGGGACTATACCATCCAACCCCACCCCTTCAGACTCTGATCAGGACTTATACCATTGACTCCCCTGATTCTCAGGCTTTTAGACTCAAAATGAATTACATCACCAGCTTTCCTGGTTCTTTAGTTTGCAAATAGCAGATCACAGGGCTTCTTGGCCTCTATAATTGCATGAACCATTTCCCATAATAAACACACAAATACGTATCTCTCCATATATCTTATTGGTTCTATTTCTCTGAGAACCCTGATTAATAAGTGTAATTTTCAAGTGATGGCAGAGAGTAATGGTTTTTCATGCACCAAATCCATTCAGTTGATAACTTATTTTCCCATGCAATATGAGTTTAGGTTAACCTAAAGAAAAAAACAAAACAAAACACAAGACAAGAACCAAATAAACACTGCACTGGATCCACACCAGCCCTATAAAACTAAATGACTTCCTTTAATTTTGATGTGCTCCCAGATTCAGTCCTGGACATTATTCTCCTAATTATCTACACTCATATCCATCTGATCCAATCCCATGGCTTTAAATACCATGTACACTTTGACAATTCCTAAACGTATGTATCCAACTCCAATTTCTCTGCTGAATCCCAGATTTATATATTCCCCCTAATTAGTATCTCTACATTGATGTTTGGTAGACATCTTAAGCTTAGCATATACAAAACTGAACTATCTTTTGCTACTATTACAGAATACCTGAGACTGGGTAATTTACAATGAACAGAAATTTATTGACATGCAGTTCTGCAAGCTGGGAAGGCCAAGACTGAGGAGTTGGCATCTGGTGAGGGCTTTCTTGCTGCACCATCCCATTGCAGGAAGCAAAAGGGCAAAAGATGGCCCATTTCTGAAAGCCTTCTTATCAAGGCATTAAATCCACCTCTTAAATATCTCACCTCTTCATACGATTACAATAGCAATTAAATTTCAACATGAATTTTGGAAGGGACATTCACACCCTACTCTATGTGAAGTCTGCTCCATCTCTAGCCATCCACTTTCTTAGGACAAAAACTTCCACTTCCCATATTCAATCACTTCAAAACCTGTTGGCTCTGCCTTCAGAAAATATCCAGACTGTATTTCCCACTACGTCTTGTGCTATCAACCTGGTCTGAGTCACCATCATATCTCACTTGGATTCCTGAAATTGCTTTCCAATGAGTCTTCTCATTTTCCTCCTGCACCCTACAATTCATGCTCAACAGAGAAATTCCTTTTGAAAACAGAAGTCCTGTTAGTCACATCACTCCTCTGTTTAAAACACATCAATGGTTTCTAACTCATTCAAAGTAGAACCCTAAGAGGTTCCAAATGATCAGATATCCAATTGGATATATCCAACTCTGGGAGTTATCCAATTCTTCAAGCCTTTGCTCAAACATGAATTTTTCAGTGAATCCTTCATTGACAATTCCATTTAAAATTGCCACTCCTCTTCCTCAGACACTTCAGATCAGAGGTCACCATTCCCCAACCCCCACCTTTGTTCTACAATTTGCTTTGTTTTGTTTTTGATAGCACTTATCTCCCACCAAAACAAACCCTGAGTTAGGGTTCTCAGAGAAACACAACCAATAAGATATACGGAGATAAAAGCTACATAATTCACTTGCACATTATGTTCATTGTGTATTGTCTTTCTTCTGTCACTAAAATATAAACTCATTGAGAGCAGAGATCTTTGTATGTTTTGTTTTTTGATATATTGTAAGAACTTCAAACAGTTCCAATAGATAACAGGTGTTCAAAAATGTCTGTTGAATGAATTCATGAATGCCTTCTTTCTTTTTTTTTTCTTTTCATTAAGTTTTGGTGATTTATTATGGCAGCAATAGAAAATTAATGTATATCATATATTAATTTCTTCTAAATACATTTATAAAGCCCATAAGATAACACAATTTTAGTTCTAAGCAGTTATATAGTTTAAGAGGAATAAATCAAAAAGAAAAAAAGTCTTCGACATTTACCCAGATATATAACATTTTTGATATTCTTTCTTCTGCACTGAGAGTCTAAGTTTTCACGTTACATCGTATGCCTTTAACCTGAAGAACTTCCTTTAGCATTTATTTTAATGGAGTAATGTTGACAGCACATGTTCTTAATTTGTTTTATCCAAAATGTCTTTATTTTCTGTGATTCTTGACAAATATTTTTACTAGTTAGAAAATTCTGGTTGGCAAGATTTTGTTTGTTTGTTTCAGTTCTTTAAAGATGTGTTACAATTTCTTAATGGCCTCTATGGTTTTCATGAGAAGTCCCTAAGGTAATTTCTATTGATGGACATTTAAGTTCATGTACTTTTTCCTTTGTAATATTTATTTCTCTGTTAAGTCCATCCAATGATTTTCAAATTTCGATATTGTATTTTTTTTTTTATTATACTTTAAGTTCTAGGGTATATGTGCATAACATGCAGGTTTGTTACATACGTATACTTGTGCCATGTTGGTGTGCTGCACCCATCAACTCGTCAGCACCCATCAATTCATCATTTATATCAGGTATAACTCCCAATGCAA
>NW_012119376.1:2451503-2451805 GCF_000951035.1 Colobus angolensis palliatus | reverse complement strand
AGATTTTTTCCTTCATTTCAACTTTGGTGAATCTGGCAATTATGTGTCTTCGAGTTGGTCTTCTCGAGAAGTATCTTTGTGGCATTCTCTGTATTTCCTGACTTTGAATGTTGGCCTGCCCTACTAGGTTGGGGAAGTTCTCCTGGATGATATCCTGAAGAGTGTTTTCCAACTTGTTTCCATTTTCCCCCTCACTTTCAGTCACCCCAATCAGACGTAGATTTGGTCTTTTTACATAATCCCATACTTCTTGCAGGCTTTGTTCATTTCTTTTTCTTCTTTTTTCTTTTGGTTTCTCTTCT
>NW_012119376.1:2450744-2451060 GCF_000951035.1 Colobus angolensis palliatus | reverse complement strand
CTTCTTCTCTCATCTCATCAAAGTCATTCTCTGACCAGCTTTCATCCGTTGCTGGCGATGGGCTGCGTTCCTTTGCAGGGGGAGATGCGTTCTTATTTTTTGAATTTCCAGCTTTTCTGCCCTGCTTTTTCCCCATCTTTGTGGTTTTATCTGCCTCTGGTCTTTGATGATGGTGGCGTACTCATGGGGTTTTCGTATAGGTGTCCTTCCTGTTTGATAGCTTTCCTTCTAACAGTCAGGGCCCTCAGCTGTAGGTCTGTTGGAGATTGCTTGAGGTCCACTCCAGACCCTGTTTGCCTGGGTATCAGCAGCAGAG
>NW_012119376.1:2399411-2450019 GCF_000951035.1 Colobus angolensis palliatus | reverse complement strand
GATATATTCTCCTGGTGTGCCCGTTTGCTTAAAGCGCAGTATTGGGGTGGGAGTTACCTGATTTTCCAGGTGTTGTGTGTCTCAGTTACCCTGGCTAGGAAAAGGGATTCCCTTCCCCATTGCGCTTCCCAGGTGAGGCAATGCCTCACCCTGCTTCAGCTCTCGCTGGTCGGGCTGCAGCAGCTGACCAGCACCGATTGTCTGGCACTCCCGAGTGAGATGACCCCAGTACCTCAGTTGAAAATGCAGAAATCACTGGTCTTCTGTGTTGCTCGCGCTGGGAGTTGGAGACTGGAGCTGTTCCTATTCAGCCATCTTGCTCCGCCGATCGCCTTCTTTCTTTTAATGAGGCCCTGCGGCTAGTGGTATACTATATTACTGTTCACAAAAATTCAGTCCGCTCACCTTCTAAAGAACATAGTCATCACCCTATGACTTTTTTTTATCCAATAAAATGTAAGTGGGAAGAAATCTATGTTATATGTGTTCAGAAGCTTTAAGGACCAGCATGTGATTTAGCACGCTCTCTTTTCCCTACCCCTGCATTCTTAAAGCATGTGTGGAGGTGAGACCTCTACCATCCTGAATTCCTGAGGGCCTGTAATGAGGTGAATCATCTTGCCAAACTGTGATGGACATGTAGCTTAATGACAAATGAAATTTGATATTATGGCCTATCCTGACTAATATATAATCAAAGTCTGGGGTCTTCATACTCAAGTTAAATATCATCAGGTAGTTGGATTAATTGCACTTTATGAACATTCATGTTTATCATGCTCTCCAATTAAGGTAGAACGTCTGAGAGTCACAGTTAGGCCTTTCAGATGCAATGTAGGAAACAGAAGGCATTATATGGTTTCATTGTCTCTTGAAACATCAAGGTATGGGGAGACTCCATTATGCTAGAGGAACTGCAGTGATGGTTGTCTTCCCAAGGTAGCACACACACAGCAACTAGGAAAAAGGTGGATCAGATGGGAAGGAGGACAGTCATAGTGTAAGTGAACCTTGCCTAGGTGGAGATCCATGTGTCATCGAGTCAATTCAAGTCTCTTCTCAATGACACTTTTAACCTCTTTGCAGAGCATCATTCACCTGTCCATGTTTCCCACCATAGATACAAAAGAAGGACACTGAGTCTACAAAAAGACACAAATGGCTAGTGTCTTCATTTCTTTGAAGGCAATGTAGAGGTTCTTAAAGACCAGGAAAAGTTCAACTCAGTAAGCTCAGCCCCAGGGAAACCATTTGGGTCTGGATGGCTGGAGCTCCAGACCAATTGTCTCTAACTGTGGGCAATATTACCTAATTATCCTAGTGATTGGTGCAAATGTTTTAATTTTTAATGCATGCTGTGAGGTGAAAAATTCAGCAATCATGCAATATGATAAGTGGTTGAAAAATATAAATTGCCATGGAAGCCACAGGAGGGTCAACCCATCTATATTTCCTGGTTTCATTAAAAAATTAAAGATCCAGATTTCTTATCTGAATCCAGCCATAATGTAACCACAGGTTCATCTTGGGAATCCACAGCCATAATGCTTTGGGAATTCTTGTCAAAACCTTTGCTTAATTTTTTAACCCAAAATTCTTGATGATAGAATGTGACCAGTATTCTAATTAAAAAGTATTCCAGAAATTTAATTCAATGTATCTGGAAATTGTCCAAGATTCAGAGGAAAGGGCCGGTGTCCAGAAATATTCTACTTAGAAGCCTATAACGTTATCAGCAGTCATGCCCTTCCATTTCTGCCCATGGATGTCAGATGGATATTCACTGTGCCATCCAGCAGTTAGGGGAAGGCTGTAATCTTTCTGTTTGTAGCTAAGTAGCTAAGTTTCCACTCTCTTCCTCTGACCATTCTCATCTTTCTTTTTGCCACTTCTCCAAAGGTCTAGTGAATGCCCTGGGCAGGAGACATTGGAGTCATTGTGAGAAAGGGGAAAGGGATGCACACCCAAGTTTACTTCTGTGCCCACCTCAGGCTTGACCTGAGAGGTGCAGCTGGCACTGTTCCCTATTAAAGAGAAGCAAACCCCAAATTGGCACAGGTTTCTGTCACACTTCTCTGACCAGGCATCTCTAATTGTTTAGTGTGGGTGAGAATGGGGATTCCCCAGAGCAGTATCCTAATAAGACACTGTCCCAACCATTCTCCCATCACTGATCCAACATTTGTGAAATGTTATTGGATAATTGCAACATTACTAAGATGCAAAGACTTTGGAGCACATGTTTCTGCCTCAAGGTTAAACAACAGGTTTGGGAAGGGTTATAGGCCAATAACCAATATGGTTTGGTTCCGTGTCTTCACCCAAATCTCACCTCTAATTGTAATTCCAATGTATCAAGGGAGGGAATTAGTGGTAGGTGATTGGATCATGGGGGCAGTTTCCCTCATGCTGTTCTCATGCTGGAATTCATAGTTTAATAAGTGTGTGGCTCTTCCACTTCACTCTTCTCATTACAGCCCCTCCCATCACAGGTCTGGAGGCCAAGGAGAAAAATATGGTTTTATGGACTGGCCTGAGGCCCTGCTGCTCTGTGCATCCTCGGAACTCGGTGCCCTGTATCCCAGCCTCTCCAGCTCCAAGCATTGCTAAAAGGTGCCGACCTACAGCTCAAGTTGTTACTTCAGAGGGTGCCAGACCCAAATCTTTGTGGGTTCTACATGGTGTTGGGCCTGTGGATGTGCAGAAGACAAGAGTTGAACCTTGAGAGTCTCTGCCTAGATTTCAGAGGATGTATGGAAATGTCTGGACGTCCAGGCAGAATTCTGCTACAGGGGTGGAGCCGCATAAGGCTGTGGGAGCCCACACCTTGCATCAGTGTGCCCAACATGTGAGACATAGAATAAAAAGAGATTTTGGAGCTTTATGATTTAATGAATGTCCGTCTGGATTTTGGTCATGCATAAGGCCTGTGGCCCCTTTGTTTTGGCCAATTTCTCCCATTTGGAACAGGAACATTTATCCAATGCCTATACCCCTGTTGTATCTTGGACATAACTGGCTTGTTTTTTATTTTACAGACTCATAGGCAGAAGGGACTTGCCTTATCTCAGATGAGACTTTGGACTTGGACTTCTGAGTTAATGCTGGAATGACTTAAGACTTTTGGGAACTGTTGGGAAATCATAATTGATATTGAAATGTGAAAAGGGCATGAGATTTGGGAGAGGCCAGGGGTTGAATAATATGGCTTGGCTCTGTATCCCCACCCAAATCTCATCTCAAATTGTAACCCCCATGTGTCAAGGGAGGGAACTGGTGGGAGTTGATTGCATCATGGGGGCAGTTTCCCCATGCTGTTCTTGTAATAGAATTCTCACGTGATCTGGCCATTTGATAAATGTGTGGCTCCTCCCCTTTGCCCTTCTCTGTCTCCTTCCACCTTGTGAAGAGGTGCCTGCTCCCCTGTCACCTTCAGCCAAGATTGTAAGTTTCCTGAGGCCTCCCCAGCCATGCAAAACTATGAGTCAGTTAAACCTCCTTTCTTTATAAATTACCCTGTCTCAGAGAGCATGTTTACGGCAGTGTAAAGACAGGCTAATATAATAACTTACCTATAATTCATGTAAGAAATTAAGCAAAGGGCACACCTGTATTTCAAGGGTAATATATGGTGGTTCCCAGGGGTTGTGAGCATGGAGAAATAAGTGACCTCCCTAAAACAAGGTAGAATTGGGGTGGGTCATCTTAGGACACACCACTTTTTCTCATCACAATCCTGGTTATGAAATAATGTAATAACCTCAAATTGACTGGCACCTTCAACATCCCAATGGGAGTATTTTCTATATAATAGAAAATACATAAGATATATTTTCTATATAATAGAATCCTACATATTTTCTCTCCTCACTGGATGCCTCACTTCCAGCATCTGAAACCACATATTTTCTGGGGCATAGGGAAGGGCAGGAATATGTTTGCCTCTTGCTGGAGGTAGGGCTCACTGAACATGGAGCATGGAGCATGGCCACATATCTTTGGACTCTAACCCCAGAGAGAACCCCAGACCTTATGCTAGATATATAAGCACACTGCTCAGGGAAACAAAAAAAAAAGTGAAACTTAAGCTTTGTGTCTAAATCTGCCTGGGATTTAGACTATGAAGTAATCACTTCTAGAGTTACTTTTGTTTTGTTTTATTTTGTTTTGTTTTTTTGAGACAGAGTACCCCTCTGCTATTAAGGCTGAAGTGTAGTGGTGCGATCTTGACACTGCAACCTCTGTCTCCCAAATTTAAGTGATTATTGGGGCTCAGCCTCCTGAGAAGCTGGGATTACTGGCATGTGCCACCACACCCACCTAATTTTTGTATTTTTAGTAGAAATGGGGTTTTGTCATGTTGCCCAGACTGGTCTCTGAAAGATTCTCCCCAGGCCTCAAAGCTTGAAGGGATGAGTAACTCCTCCTTCTCAAATCCAGTCCCAAGGCACAAGGCTACTTGAGCCAGCAGCATGAGTCAACAAGATAGCAGAAGCAGGAAGAGAGCCAGCCAGAAGACACCTACCCTGGCCGGAAGACATGTACCTCTGAAGATCAAGAAAGAGTCCATGTGGGTACTATGTAGCAGTCATGTCAGACTGGAATACTTCCTGTTCCCAGGAGACCATAAAACCCCTGCCCCATCCTCATTTTAGGCCTAAGCCTGCCTGTACCCGGGTGCTCATTAAAACAGCATGTTGCTCCACGTCACCTCATGTTGTCTGTTGATATGCTCTCAGGATTCGAACTGATACAAGAACCTTACATCTGGTGCCAAAACCCAGGAGGGGCTTATGTCTGCGTTCCCTGTGGACACACCCCTCCACCCCAGAGAGCAGGCCACAGCAGCCAGACAAATGAAGCTCCTCAGCCTCCAGTCGCCTTTCTGTGCATGCACATCAGTTACTGAATTCGCCTACTCATAAGTCTCCCTGGTGCCCAGTTAACAGGGGAGAATCTCACAGCATTTCTTGGTTTCTCTAGTCCAAAAGTTCAACATTGGTCCAAGAAGGCTCCAGTGTGTGCCAGCTCGTTGATCATCTGGTCTTAGGGGGACGCCTGTAAGCCATTTGATCCCGTTCCGGGAACAAAAAAGGCAGCAGTGATGATTGCTCCTTTTATCGTCTCCATCTGGCTGTCTAGGACGGTCTCCTTTTTCCCTGTTCTCCCAAGCCTACCCTCCATTATGGGAAACTCCCGGTCCTCCATTCCAAGAAACAGTCCTCTAGGCTATCTCATAAACAACCTGCAAACCTTAGTCCTCAGGCAAGATATCCGCCCTAAGTGCCTTGTCTTTTTTGCAATTTAGTCTGTCCACAATGAGTCCAAATGGGCCACAGATGGAACATTCGGCTTTACAATTTTTAAGGACTTAAGCAATTATTGTCGATGAATGGAGAAATGGGGAGAAATTCCTTATGTCCAGGCCTTTTTGCACTCAGATCACAACCTGACTTCTGCAATTCTTTCTCACCTGTTCAAATCCTTCTCCTCCATTCTCTCCAGCCTGATCAGCTTTCTTCTCCCAGTCCTACCTCTTTTTCCTCGTTAGATCCAGCAGATTGCTGTCTACCCCTCCCAGACCCTACCTCTCCCTCTCAACTGTCCCCTTTACCCCCACAAGCCTCCTCTTTATGTTCTCAGCTGCGATCTTCTCAGCTGCCATCTTCCCAGCTGCCATTTTTCCAGTCAACTGTATCCACTTCTTCTACAACGGTCCCCTCCTCAGAACAATTTTAGTATTGCCTGTACCCATTCTCCTCCCCAACAGCCCTCTCCTGAGGCTTGTAAACCCATCCCGCCATCTTACTCCTGTATCTATCCTCCACTGCCTGTTAACTCAAACCCCACTCCCCCTTCAAACTCTCAGCAGGAACCACTTCCACGTTCTTCCTTCTCTCCCACCCATACTCATTCAGGTGCCACCTTTGGCCCATGCCCCACTCTCCTTTCAGCGCCTGTGCTAGAGTGCCCCCTTCAGGAAGTAGCAGGAACTGAAAGTATTACTAGAGTTCATATTCCCTTCTCCCTCACAGATCTCTCTCAAATTAACAAAAGACTTGGTTCATTTCCAGAAGACCCTACCTCTTATATTAGGGAGTTTCAGTACCTTACCCAGTCTTATGAACTAATCTGGCATGAGCTCTACATTATCCTCTCTTCGACCCTCACCCCAGAAGATCGGGACCATATCTGGACCCCAGCTCAGGTGCATGCTAATACAATTCATCACCAAGCTCCTGCCCAGCCTACTGGGGCAGAGAGAATCCATAACCAAGACCCCTACTGGGATTATCCAGACGGGGCCCCTGGACGCCAACATCAAGACCACATGATTATGTCTCTCCTTGCAAGACTCAAAAAGGGTGCCAATAAAGCAGTAAACTACGAAAAATTTTCAGAAATCACCCAACGTCCTGACAAAAACCCAGCCTCTTTTCTCTCTCATTTACCTGAAGCCATGAGAAAGTATACCAACCTAAACCCAGCCAGCCCAGAAGAAACCACTATCTTAAACCTTTGGTTCATCTCCCAATCCACCCTCAATTGTCGGTGTAAGCTTCAGAAGCTTGACGACGGCCCTCAAACCTCACGATGAGACCTTCTTAATTTAGCCTTCAAAGTGTTTAAAAATTGTGATGAGGAAAGTAAAAGACAAAAACAGTCAGAGTTTCAAATGCTTGCCTCCACCATCAGGGGCCCTGCCGGCCCATGGGGCTGCAGCTCCACACAGAAACCTCCTAGCAATCCATCTCCACCTGGCACCTGTTTCAAGTTCAGCAATGAAGGCCATTAGCCCAGACAATGCCCAAACCCAGGTGAGCCTACCAGGCCATGCCCCCTCTGAGGAGAACCCCATTGAAAGTCAGACTATGAGTGACCCCTTCAAGGACCACCCCTATCCCTTCCCAAGTCAGCCAAAACCTCCTACTCGGATCTCATTGGCTTTGCCGCTGAAGACTCGTGGTGCCCTGGAACAGATGCACTGGCAACTACCATCGTTTCATCTGAGCCAGGGGTAACCCTGATGGTGGCAGGTAGGCCAGTTTTTGTTGTTGTTGTTGTTTTAATTAATAAGGGGGCAACTTACTCTGCTTTATCTAATTTTTCAGGACTGACCAAGTCCTCCCAGGTCTCTTTTGTGGGACTTGATGGATAAGTCTCCAAACCCCGAGCCAACTCTCCACTTTTTTTCTCCCTGCACACCTTTTCCTTCACTCACTCTTTCATAGTCCTGCCTTCATGCCCAACTCCCTTCCTAGGCAGAGACATCCTTTCAAAACTCCAAAGTACTCTCTACTTCCACATTCCCTATAGTACCCAATGCATCCACCCAGTCCTCTCTGGTACTTCTAACTTTCTTCTACTCCTCCAACCTTCCACCCTAAACCATGCAACTTTTCCTTATTCCCCATCCATAGTTAACCGCACTGTTTAGGATACTTCACACCCTCAGTTGCAGAACACCACACCCCTGTCTACATTACCCTTAACGAGCCCACCCAGTTCCTATCACAGAAGCAGGATCCCATCCCTCAAGCAGCTCTCATATGCCTAAAGCCTATTATTTCTTGCCTCCTCGCCAGTCACCTACTCTGCCCAACAAACTCCCCTTTTAACATACCCACTCTTACTGTAAAAAAGCCAGATGGAACTTATTGCTTTGTCCAGAACCTCAGACTCATTAGCCAAGCTGTACTCCCAGTATGTTCAGTAGTTCCTAACCCATATACTTTACTTTCCGCAATTCCCTTCAATGCCACCCCTTTTTCTGTTCTAAACATAAAGGATGCTCTTTTTCACAATTCCTTTACACCCTGATTCCCAAAACCTCTTTGCCTTTACTTAGGAAAACGCTGACACCTACCTTTCACGTCGGCTCACCTGGAGTGTACTACCTCAAGGTTTCAGAGACAACCCCCACCTTTTTGGACAGGCCCTTGCTCATGACCTCTGTACCTTATCCCTAAAACCATCCACTCTCCCTCAATGTGTTAATGATCTGCTCCTGTGTAGCCCCTCTCCAAGACACTGCAATGCCCATACTATCTCTTTCTTTTAAACTTTTTGACAGAATGGGGGTATTGGGTCTCCCCTAAGAAAGCACAAATATGCACCCCCTCAGTCACCTATCTAGGCCTAGCTCTTACCCCGTGAACCTGAGGGCTCACAACCAACTGCATATCCTTCCTCCAGTCCCTCCTGCCTCCACAAACTAAGCAAGAAATTATCTCTTTTCTAGTACTAGCAGGATATTTTAGGCTCTGGGTTCCCTCCTTCAGTCTACTTGCCAAACCGTTTAACCAAGCAGCTAAAGGCCCTCTCTCTGAGCCTTCAAACTCCACACAGCCTATTACCCAACCTTTCCGTCTACTCCAGAAAGCTCTCACCTCAGCTCCTGTCCTCACTCTCCCAGAGTTCGCCAAACTTTTCTCCCTCTATCCTGATGAATGGTGTGGAATTGAACTAGGTGTTCTGACCCAGTCTTAAAGGACTCACCCTCCAGGTTGTTGCCTACCTCTCTAAACAGCTTCAAGCCACAGTTCTCAGATGGCCTGCCTTCCTCCGAGCATTAGCAGCAGCCGCTGTCCTCACCCTTGGAAGCCTAAAACTATCTCTCCATGCAAACCTAACAGTTTATTCAACCCATAACATCAAAGACATGCTAGCTCACCGCAGTGTACTGTCTCATCTCTGCCCCACAGCTCCTCCAGTTGTATGTTCTATTCATAGAAACTTCCCACATCACCATGCTAACCAGGTCCTGTCTAAACCCGGCCACGCTTTGTCCCTCTCCTTGTTCTCTCCTCCTTACTCCTCAGAAGAAAAGGAGGACTTCCGAGCCCAAAACCTTCAAAAGCAAAGACCATGGTCTGTCAAGGAAGGGTACTTCATTCTTCCTCACTCTCAAACAATCTATCCTCTAAAGCCTCCACAACTCTTTCCACATCAGGTACAAACCTCTCTTGCAACTTCTCCGCCCTATCCTCACTTGTCCTCACCTTTCCAGCCGTGTTCGAGAGATTACCCAGTCCTGCTCTCTCTGCCACACAGTATCACTCCAGGGTTCCCTCTGACTGCCGCCTTTTCATACCCATCAAGCCCAGGGCCGGGTACCGAGGCGAGATTGGCAAGTAGACTTCACTCACATGCTGCCCAATAAATTGTTCCACTATCTTCTAGTCTGTGTCTGTACTTTCTCTGCACGGGTAGAAGCATTCCCAACAAGTTCAGAAGGTGCAAATGTCATCACACAAACTCTCATCATGCATATAATTCCCCGTTTCGGACTCCCAACATCCATCCAGTCTGATAACAAGCCCACCTTCATCAGCCAAATTACCCATGGTGTCTCTACATCCTTAGGTATAAAATGGGTTCTCCACACACCCTACAGGCCTCAATCTTCAGGCATAGTTGAAAAATTAACTCTGTCCTTAAAGCCCAACTCAGCAAGCTGGCTCTAGAAATCTGCTAGTCTTGGACAAAAATATCTCCTGTTCACCCTCATGAGATTCCACACAACACCAAAAGAACCCTCTTTTTATAGTCCCTTTGAAATCATGTATGGCCGAACTTTTGTTTTAGGGCCTCCATCCTTACCAGACTCTGAGTCACTCATGAATTACCTCCACTCCTTAATCCAGACACAGTCTTTCATTCATGAAGCAGCAGATGAGGCCATGCCTCTCCTGTCGACAGATCCTTGTCCTCTCAACATAACTGTTTTGCAGGCACAGATGTGTTTATCTGCCAACCCAACCCTCACCAATAGCTACAAACGAAGTGGCCAGGCCCCTACACTGTGATACTTAGCATGCCAACTACAGTGAGAGTCCAAGGACTCTCCCACTGGGTCTGTCACACCAGGGTCAAGCTCACCCCCAAGGCTACTCCTTCCTCTAAAACATTAACAGCGGGCAACACCTTCATAGTTCCTGTATTTAAGAACCTAAACAAAGAAAAATGATCCTTAAAGGTAGAAGGAAGCCTAAGATGGCAAGAGAATGAACAGCCTCCGCAACAGATCATTGAATATTATGATCGTGCCACTTGGGCTGAGGATAGTTCATGGGGTTATTGCACTCCCATATACTTGCTAAATAGAATAATTAGACTACAGGTGGTTCTAGAGATAATCGCTAAACAAACCGCCTCAGCCCTGGAAATACCCGCACAACAACAAAACCAAATGCATGCAGCAATGTATCAAAACAGGCTAGCACTACACTGCTTATTAGCAGAAGAAGGTGGAGTGTGTGGTAAGTTTAAAATCTTTCATTGCTGTCTTAACATAGACGATAGCGGAAAAGCAGTTCTAGAAATCGCTTCAAACATCAGAAAAGTAACCCATGTACCCGTCCAAACCTGGAAGGGATGGGACCCAACAAATCTTCTAGAAGGTGGTTCTCTAATTTAGGAGGATTTAAAACACTGGTAAGGACAGTAACCTTCATCACTGGGCTTCTCCTGTTTCTCCCCTGTGTTATCCCACTGATAATAAAAGCCATTAAAATTCTTGTTGAAATTACGGTTAACTGCCATACTATCCAGACGATGCTCCTGCTACAACGACATGATGGATACCAACCAGTCTCTCACGAATACACCAAAAATTAAGTTTCTTCTTTTTCCAAGATGCCCATGCCTCCCCCTGTGTCACGACTGAAGTAATTATTAAGAAAGTCACCCCCTTTCCCTTTTTTCTATAACCAATAGACAGGAATGAAAGATTCTCCCCGGGGCCTGAAAGCTTAAAGGGACGAGTACCTCCTCCCTTCTCAGGCCCAGTCCCAAGGTGCAAGGCTACTTGAGCCAGCAACGTGAGTTGGCAAGATAGCAGAAGCAGGAAGAGAGCCAGCCGGAAGACAGCTACCCTGGCCGAAAGACACCTACCCTTGAAGATGGAGAAAGAAGCTATCTGGGTACTACGTAGCAGTCATGTCAGACTGGGACACCTCCTGTTCCAGGAGACCATAAAACCCCTGCCCCATCCTCATTTGGTGCCGACACCATTTTAGGCCTCAGTCTGTCTACACCCAGGCGCTCATTAAAACAGCCTCATGTTGTCTGTTGGTGCGCTCCAGGGGTCCGAACCAATACAAGAACCTTTCAGTCTCAAACTCCTGGCTTCAAGTGATCTGTCGCCTTCACCTCCCAAAGTGCTGGGATTATAGGTATGAGCTACTGCACCCAACCTAGAGCTACTTTTGAATTCATCCAGCCTTATAATCACTTCAGGAGGTGTCTTGGGAGATCTCCCTTTACTCCTTTTCTTGCATTCATTTCTAGACTGTAGAACATTTTTCTCACACATGTACAGTAGCTGATGGGGAATTTCTGAAGCTTCAAGATATACTCTTCTCACACCATGTTTTTTATTTTAAAAGAACACACTTATTCAAGTGTTATTTATTAAAAATATTTTATCAAAATCTTCCATTTGCTTTATAGGACTTTGTACATATTCTCTCAGGGAGAGAGTTCTCCAGTGTTCTCCAGTGTCTAAGAGACATATCTATGGGTAAATGTAGAAGAATCTGTGGTAAATGTCATGCTGCCTTGTTTGAGGGTCATCTGTAAGACAGGGTGCTGAGAGAACACTACTACACACGCACACACACACACCACACACACCAACACACACACAAGGTGATTTAAGGATAATGCAGCCTTTTAGTATGTAATCCCACTTCTAAATTCAAAGCATATGGCTAAGTTCTGATTTTAAACAATAGCCAATTTGTATGCTTGTTGTGAGCAAAACTGGTTTGACTTAACTTGACTTTTCTGGGCTGAAAACTTCTGAGTTGCCGCCATCAATGGAAAACAGATTAAGAGACACATTTCAAATGAACGCTTGATGCCCTTTCTTGAAAGGAGGAAAACAAAAGGGGAATGCTCTGCTGGGGCTGGTTTCTGCAAGGCTTGCTGTCAGCACCACAGTCCTTATCCCTCTGCATTTATTTAACTAGCCCTGGAAACGTGCTGGGTTGTGAAAATGTGATCAAGCCCACCCCATGAAAGTTTCAGGGTCACATCATTTACTGAAACACATATACTTTTTTTGCACATAAATTACCTACATGCCTTTAGATTAAATGCACCTTCAAAAAAAAAATTCCACATCATTATTGAATTGCAATTTCATACACTTAGCCTGAAATTTCCATTCTGTCAGAATCACTCATGTTACCCACAGTTTCAAAAGACTAAAATCATTTTACTGTAACTGTATTTTTTTCAATACTAGGCCAAGGATAAATGTGGTTACATTGATTTCTCACAAATGAACCTTAAACCACTGATTTGAAATGAGAAAACCACTGTTTGAAATCATTTTCAGTGTGAGGTATGTTTAATTGGCTTTAAAGAAACTTTGCCAGCTTATTTGGAAAAAAACAGAAAACAAAACAAAACAAAAACCCTCTTGATCTCACTCTTGTTTTCAATCCCCTAGAAGAAGCTTGACTGTGAAAGAACCTCTTTCTTCACTGTTTTCATCTTTTTCACTCTCCTGAAAGCTACCGACCTCCTGTTGGACTCCCTTCTGAGGTGCCCTATCAATTTTAGCCCAGGGTTGGTCATGTCTAAGCCATGATTAGAATGGGCCGGTCTTAGTGGCTCAATCCCAGTACTTTGGGAGGCAGAGATGGAAGGACCCCTTGAGTCCAGGGGTTTCAGACCCACCTGAGCAACATGGCAAAACCCTGTCTCTACAAAAAAATTAAGAAGTTAGTTGGGCGTGGTGGGGTGCACCTGTGGTCCCAGTTGCTCCAGAGGCTGAGGCAGAAGGAATGCTTGAGCCTAGAAGGTCAAAGCTGAAGTGAGCCATGATTGTGCCACTGCACTCCAGACTGGGCTACAGAGTGAGACCTTGTCTAAAAAAAAAAAATTGTAAGGAAAGAATGAAGTATGGTCCAACCTGAACTTGAGAGTGGTGGTAATGCTAAATTTTCAGGTTCTGAGTATGTTATTAACAGTAGGTCTCTTCTTGAAACAGCCTTCAGGTTAGGGCATAATGATCAGATATTCATCACTCAGATATAACCAAAATTGGTCCACAAAAAGATGACTGCCTTAACCCACTCACAATCGTCCTCTGCTCCAGGCCCTCTCTGTTGACCTCTCAGATCCATGCTCCTCGAGAGCACTCGGTGCCTCAAGGCACCTGCCTCCATGTCTGCATTAAAGGCTCCCTTGTCACCTGACTTCTGTTGGTTCACTCACAGGAGGCGCTAGCAGGAGGTCAGGGTGAGAAAGAAGAGTAAGTTTAGGTCATGTTTGCATGATTCCATCACTGTGAGTCATCCCTAGTGTGGCTTGAGTTTTTTCTTTTCTTTCTTGTTTGTTTGTTAACTGAAGGCTGCAGCTACAGCCAGGCAAACCTCGGTAACAACTACTATATCTTCTTTAGTTAACTTTTCTCCTATACCCTTTGCCCCTTAGGCATAAATTTGGTGAGATCATGCCAGGATGCTTCATAACATTTTACTTTTCGTTAATCCTACTAATTCCTTTATAAAACTCGATTTAATTGCCTCTTTGAGTTAACTGTGTCCAACTGTCACAAGCTCTGCTATGTTACCATAGCTTAAGGACTGTTCCTTTACTTGTTATACCTTCTCAGATAATAGAATAAAGGAGATCCCACTCAATGAAAACTAAACTAATTAGTCACTTACAGATAGAGAACATGAAAGGAATCCACTCAGGTATGAGAAAAAGGTAGGCCAACCATCTGGTATTTCATTTAACCTGTCTGGGGTCCACCAGGCTAGGGGCTACAATTCCTTTAATGCTACTTCTTAATTTTCTCTTAGCCCTAGGCATTAAGAATAAAGTGTATTTGTCTGTCTATATTAGTATTCCTTCTAAGAAGATTAAAAGATCAATTATAAATTTAAGGAAGGTGCACATCACTGAATTTGAAGTTACAAATTTGAGCCAGCAAAACTGTTCGGAATGACAAACTGATATAGGCAGGGAATATCAAACACCTCAAGTTCTGCTTTGAAAGATGATCAAACAATGACAGAGTAGGTCAGAGGCAGATTGTTTCAATCTGTTCTACAGATGAAAGCAAAGTGGAAGCAGGGGACCAAAAATTAATATTGATGTTTGAGAATCAGAAACAGGGTTTAGGTTCCACTCTTAATAGTTATGCGACTTTGAGCAAATTAGTTTTAGAGACACATTAGAAGGTTGGTTTCTATGATACAAGGCTGTTGGCTTATATTCTGCTAGAGATTTGCTTTCCTTCCTTCAAAGACTCGTTTCTTAATCACTGGGTTCCTTACTCTACATCATAGCTACTAAAACACGTTTTGATTTCTATAATTTAAAATATTTACATACATAACAAATTTTTGATTATTTTTAGAATAGATTTTGGCTAAATTTCAAGTATTTAAATTATTTCTTGAATGGACAGGAATCACCTCCAAAATATAAGCCCCAAACCCACCTAGGCATAATGACAAACATAAATTTATAAATTCAGCATTTCTTATTTTAAAGATACATAGACCCTAGTACTTCAGTATTGATACTTAATCTATTGTATCCTCTTCACCAGATAGAGGCTAAGAGAAGGCTAAACCTAACCCTCTTTGCTACTCATTCCCTTACTGTTTTTCAAACTTCTCCTTGATTTCTTCTACATTTCCTCTGACAAAATTCTGAGAAGCTCTGCAATTCTTTGTAATGGCCTGGCTCAGGTCATTGGTTCCCTTCATTAATGACAGTTCATTCCAACTGTGGACCCTCAGTGGGGACTCTGGCAACCTGTCCTTGCCTACTGGCTCTTTTCTTGGTGTTGCTGACATGCTCCAGGAAGGATTCCAGGAATGACATTTTCTATTTGATACTAGTTCCATTCCCACTGAATTGAGATTTGTAGATCACATAGTAGAAAACTGTTGCTGGCTTGCTGAGGTAACATTGAAAATATTTATTTTATTTATTTTTAATATTGACAAACATACAACGTAGAGCTCGTAAGTCAGCCAGTTATTTTAATATAGGTATATTCATTTATAAAAAAACAAATAAATACTTAGAAATACATGTATTAGTGACCAGTTTAAATAGCTCATGACATTTATCACTCAAGTAGTGTTTACAACTTACTCTATAAGAACAACCGAGCGTGTACAGAGATCCTGCCACACACAGGTATAGCAGGTCAAGAATCAAGAATGGTCACTCTTTGGTACTGAGCATGCCTCCTGAACACCTCTGCTTAGGTTTACTGACATTGCCCTAACTCGGTGTAATCAAGACCAAATCCATTTTTCGCAATACAATTTATCTCCCCAATTTGCCTTATTCTCATAGAAATCTTCATTGTCCTCATTATCCAAGAGGTGTTGCCTCTTTCATCTTTCCACCTTTTATTCATATATGTAATCAATTACTGGTCCCTACTTTCTTATTGATGAAAACTTCTTCAAAATATCTACCATATTATTGCTGATAAAGGCTACAATATAAGAACACTGTTTCACTTTTAAGAGGCAATCCGCTAGAACGCCATTCTGAAAACCTTCAAGAACAGCATTCCAGAACCTTTTAAAAATAAATATTAGCTGCCAGGATAATAATATGCATGTGACACATTGATAAAATAAAATAATTTAAAATGAATATTAAGGTTTTAAATCTCCTTAAATATTGTGAAGAATCATATTTTTGACTATTTTTTTGTTTGTTTGTTTGTGAAAGAGCACGCTTTATTGGGAAGCAGACTGCTGCACAGTGACCAACAGACAGACCACCCAATGGGCACTTACACATCGTACTCCAAAAGACACAGGATGCTTTGCTAATAAAAATCAATGGGAGCAGGGATTCCTCTGGGCAACTCCCCCAACCTCATTCCTTTCAGGGATTGAGAAATTTCCCAACCATTTTCCTGATGGCAGCTGTGGTTCACTAGAGATACAGCTCCTCAGGGGTGCCTTCCTGTTTCTTATAAAGAATATTTTCTTTAGATTTTTTGAAGTCTTCATTTGTTACTTTCATTCTATGTTCTCTTAAGGCCATCAGACCAGCTTCTGTACAGATTGCCTTGATGTCAGCACCAGAGAGGTCATCTTTAGCCATGATCAAGTCGTCCAGGGTTACATCATCAGCCAGCGTCATCCTGCTTGTGTGAATCTGAAAGATACGCTTCTTCGTCTTTTCATCAGGCAGGAGGAACTCAATCTTCCTGTCAATGCGGCCTGGCCTGATAAGTGCTGGATCCAAAGCTTCTATTCGGTTTGCAGCCGTGATAACTTTCACATCTCCCCTAGAATCAAATCCATCCAACTGGTTCAGCAGTTCCAACATTGTTTGCTGAATTTCCCTCTCCCCACCAGAATTGGAGTCATATCTTTTTGTCCCAATGGCATCAATTTCATCAATAAACATGATGGATGGTGCATGTTCTTCAGCAACTGGAAACAATTCCCGTACGAGTTTGGGCCCATCACCTAGGTACTTCTGAATAGGTTCAGAGCCAGCCACGCTCAAGAAAGTGGCTAAGGTTTGGTTTGCTACCGCTTTGACTAACAAGGTTTTACCTGTGCCAGGTGGACCATAGAAAATGACCCCTTTAGGAGGCTTTATACCCATCTCTTCATAATATTCAGGATGAATGAGAGGAAGCTCCACAGATTCCTTAATTTCCTGAATTTGGTTGTCCAACCCCCCAATATCCGCATAGGTCTCCTGGGGGCCTTTTCCACCTTCATCACTGTGACCAGGGAATTCGTGTCATCCATCAGCACCCCTATCACGGCATGCACCTTGTGATTGAGCAGGACCGAGCAGCCAGGTTCCAGCAGATCCTTGTCTACAAATGAAAGAATGCTGACGTAGTGTTCTGAGCCCACAGATGTAGACACGATGGCATGATTGTCATCAATGATCTCTTCCAAGGTTCCTACTGACATCGGGGTCCCCCTCAGATCATCCACTTTTGATCTTTCCTCCTCTTGCTTTTCTTCTAATGGTTTCATTTGTTCCTGATTTCTAATGAATTCTTCCTCCATGAGAAGATAGTCTTTAATTCTCTCTAACTTCAGTAATTTTAACCGTCACTGAGTGTGAGGTGTCACCAGTGGCAGTTTGCTGGCAGTGTCTGGTCCCTTCGTTTTCTTCTTCTTTTTCCCCACTCTAGTTGGTACAGGAGGTTCATATTTCTTTTTCTTGTCCTTGTCATCCTTCATGCCACCTCCAGGACCATGACCACCACTCTGACTTTGACCCATCTTGCCTTGGCCACTTGAGCTCGACTATGGCTTTTCTTAAGTCATTCTGCAACCTCACATCACTTCTTTCTGCTCCTTTGTGAGATCAGCTCACTTTATGGTCCATACTACTGGGGACATATAGGAGAAGGGAACAAGGGGAGAAAGCATGGTTTTAATATTCGTTGCTTTGTGGTTCTATGTAGCCAAATGGTAACTCTAACCTGTTATTACCCTTACCATCCCTGCCTCTAGAGTACTTGAAAAATGTCAGAGGATAAGTTAAATGTGATTCCTTTGTGCCTAATGCAAACCAACCCCTTATTACCCTCTTTTATAAAAAGGCTTATTCCAATTGCATCTATACTCCAAGTTTCATATCAATCAAAAGGAATTCTAGGAGAAAAAATATTCTCAAGTCTTTTATTGAAAAAAGAATTGCTGAAGAAGAACCTCATTGTCTCATAAATCTGTAATTGGAATAACCTCTCCATTGTCCCCAGCTTCTGAGTTCAGATTCTCCAGTCTCCGTTCTTCATAATCTTTCTTTTTTTTTTTTTGGCTTATGCAGGCTTTATTCCTCTGAAGAGCTTTTATACCACGTGAAAGGAAATAATTGCATATCCCTGAAAATTCACAGGAAAAAGTTACGTTTTCTCTTCATTCAAGTGATTCTGTCAGACCCAACCACATGCAACAATTTTAAAGTTGCTTCCAAATAGGTTTACAGATATCTCCTGTCTTCATGGAACAATAGCAAGACCATGACTGAAGTTCACATCCAGATTCCACCACTAACCATGTACCCAATTACTTCAGTCGCCTCTATTCAGGTCTTATATACCACAGAATAAAATCAGATTTCATCAGAGGAGGTGAAGAGAAGGAGAGGAGATATTTCAATCCCTTCCCCCTGCCCCGGTTTTTTTTTTTTTTTTCTAATTATACTTTAAGTTCTAGGGTACATGTGCGCATTGTGTACATTGTTATATATGTATACATGTGTCCTGTTGGTGTGCTGCACCCATCAACTCGTCATTTACATTAGGTATATCTCTCAGTGCTAACCCTCCCCCCTCCACCTTCCCCACAATAGGCCTCAATGTGTGATGTTCTCCTTCCTGTGTCCAAGTGATCATTTTCAACACATAATGCCTGTGCCTTAGCCTCTGAAGTTCAAAGCCTCATGGCTGGTGGTTAAGGCCTTGCATAACTGGGACTCACTCTACTTGTTTAAACCTATTTCCATCACTTCCTGCCATATGCTTGTCAGCCAATCCCCCAATGTCCCTCTCCCCTAAAACAAAAACATATCTCTGCTTTTTAATTTTGCCTCTGTTTGATTGTTTTCTCTCCCTACACACTCTTCATTCTTTCCTTTTCCTGTTTAAATCCTTCTAGTCTGCAAGGATCATTCCTTCACAGTCCAGTGAAGAACTGAGATAGCCTTGTATGCCTCATGCCTAGGCAGACCAACTTCCAATGAGCAGCCAATCTCCTTCACTTCTCATACTTCCCTGCACTCCTTCTTCCTCCTGCTTTTATGTTTTCTAATACTTCCCTGTACTTCTTGGTTGCTTATTGACAGCGCCATGTGAGTTAGCACCTAACATTGCACCCTTATTTTATTCCAGATTTAATAATATATGTGTGTTAGTCGTCTCTCCTCAAGTAGACTGTAATCAGGGACTGTGAGGAAAATTAGTTTTTAATGTGTATCTATGTGTGAAAGTAAATGTATTTTAACATATGTTGTGCATAAAACTAATTCTGGTCTTTTTAAAAAGATGCTAAGTGATTATTCACCTCATAACAAACCTGAAGATTTGCAAGCCTTACATCATCAAAAAGGCACAGGGTGCATAAAACTGTCAGAATTTTGGAGAAGGGTGGTCACATACAAGAGCAAGAAGCTTAGAGCAGGGAGGGTGGTCCACGAAGAGAAACCATAACTTTAGAGCAACAGTTCTGATCTAGAAGGAGGATGTTCTAGGTTATTCCAGGAAGAGGCAACATACTACTTTGAAATAAAAGAAATAAGCAAAACAGTGAAATAGTAGATACTTGAATTCAAAGCAATATTTGTAATTTTCATGGGGACTTTAATCATTTAAAATAGAAGATTGATTACATTTCTTACAAAACTAGGAGTGTGTGTGTGTTGTAGGTGAGGGGCCCGGAGGTGAAAGCCCAGCAGTGGGAAATGAAAAGAATTAAATCTAGGGAGGCAGACAAGTACTAAGAAGTGTTATGGTAGGTGAGAGGTAGCAGACAGGTAGGCTGAGAGGCAACTTGGAGAGGGTTTGGTGGCACATTCTAGGTACCTATTTATGTAAGTAAACCTAAGAGGTAAAACATAGTCTCTTGAGAGACTGGAAGGAGAAAGTGGGAATCTAATTCCACAGAAATTCAGGTACAAGAATGAAAGCAGGGGTCTGCTTACTCTTTTCTGGAACATGAGATCAGGTTTGGTTCTGTAACTGGAGGATTGATCACCAACCATTGGCTAAAGGCCCTTATCATGCCCAGACCAGGAGAAACGGTAAACCTTCTTAGTCTCCATAATTGTGTGAGTCAATCCTTGATTATGAAATGGCTCAGTGTATAATAAATACTTTTTCCCCCAGGGTCAATTGTAGAGATACAGATACAGTTGATCCTTGAACCACCCAGGGATTAGGGGTATCAATCCCTTGCACATTTGAAAATCTGCATATAACTTCTGACTTCCCAAAAACTTAACTACTAATAGCCTACTGTTGACTGGAAGCCTTTCTAATAACATAAACAGTCAATTAACACATAAATAGAATAGAATTCATGAATGCCTAACTTTTTCTTAATTTTTAAAATAATACTGGGCTACATAGTTTGTGAGTTTTTTCAATCTTTCACAAATCTCAAAAACAAATCCAATATATTTATTTTTAAAAATCTACAGACCCATAAATTTCAAACCCATATTATTCAAGGGTTAACTGTATACAACTAGATTGGTTCTGTTTCTCTGGAAACCCTGCCTAATACATCTTCTGTGCTGTACTTTTCCTTTTAAAAGATAGCACCACTTGCCCTGCAGTTGTGGTCAGGGAAAGGGCAGGATTCAGAAGAAACATTATCTAACAGGCTTGGATTCATTCCTCAATATTCTGGCAAAGTCACAGAGGCCATTCTTGATGCTATTTCTGAAACCAGCTCCTCTCTACAACCAGCTTGAGCACATGGCAGGTGCTCCATAAACAATTAATGGGGGTTAGACCATTCCACACGAATGTTAAAGAAGTTCTCATTTGCAAACTTTACTTGCAAGAGCCTGTTCACTGAATAAAATATTTTTGCCTTGGTTGCAAGAATTTAAATGTCACCATTTTCTTTCAGGAGGTACACATTTCACTTTAAATCACGATGTATTATTCATTTTACTTTAATTCTGTGGTGCCGACCCTGGAATTGCATATCCCTACACTGCTGCTGACTTGCAAGTGCCTTCTAAGAATAAGGGCCAGTTTGAAGCTTCAAATAACATAACTCTTTGCATCTCTCTATTTCCCACTGATTACGTGAGGTCACTTCATGAGCCTGCCAGAAACCCGGCTCCCCACCGGCAGAAGAGATACATCTGCTAACACAGCTCTGAGCTGAGAATATGTTTCATCCCTGAAAATATGTGCTTAAATATTTAATAAAAGCATAAACTTGAAGAACTTCTGGCAGCTGTAGAGAGAGAAGCTGAATAGAAGGCAAAAACAATCTTCATTTGAGGAGATTAAGAGAGTTAAAGAAATGTGTATGGTATTACACAGCTCTATGGTAAACAAACACTCCAGGCAAAAATGAAGAAAAAAAGATACACAGACTGCTTGCCCATGCAAAGAAGAAAACACAGTACAGAATATTCTGGAAGTTCAAGTTTGAAGCAAAATCCAAGTTATGTCAGCACTAACCACTGTCTATACAGCCTTCCATACAAATCAGCCTTGCCCCTCTGGAAGACAGATGGCTCAGTATACAAAACTTGCATAACCACAACCTGAGCTGACAGGGACCTGCCACAAGCAAAGAAACAAGGCTGCCTCAGAGAAAAGATAAATTGTGCTCTTTTTAAAACCCACTGGAACTGCTGCTCCCCTTGGCAACCCAGGGTACAGCAGGGGGCATCGACATCTTCCAACACACAGGCAACCAGCTGTACAACCTTGGCAGAGCAGCCGGTAACGGCAGCCAGGCGGCTGTGTGTCATTAGCTCAAGCCTCCAAACCCCAGGGTGGCTCCCCGGTCCCCTAGGCTATCACAGGCGTGGCAGGAGCTGCCTTCTGAAGGCTCAGGGATCTGCATTCCTGCACTGTCTTGGGGTGGGAGCATTAGTCAGCCTTCCTGAGCACAGACAGTACCAGACTTGCCCATCCGTGGCTTATAAATAAATGATCCAGGAATGACACAGAGGGTCACTCCTGCCAGGCTAAAGGTAGCCCTCACATTCTATTTCCAGGAAAGTCCGAATGAAATAACAGAGCATTGAGAGGATTTGTGGATGCTCAAAGCCAGGCAAAATTTGTGGAAATCAAGAGCAGTTTAGAGGATTAACCTCAATCGTCACTTACAGCAAGCATCTCATGAATAAGTCATTTACTTTTGTGGGATTCGTTGTGATCCGCTTGTCTTCTGCATACTTGAGATCTTGTTCAGTGAGAAAATCTGTGTTATGACTCGGGTTAAAGGGGATATATTTTAAAGTGCAGTATTTTAAGAAATAGGACAGATCTGGAGTGAGGCAAAATAGTGTCCTAAGCTATGTAAACCAAAAATAAAATTCTAAGGCCCCCAACCAACTGAACAGACCCGCTCATGGCCAAGGGGATCCCAAAGAGACCCGAAAAACTAGTTGAGGCCAAGACAGGAAGGGCAGTTGGATAGACACTCTTGCCTTGTTACATACCCTCCTCCCTTTGGAGTTTAGGCACAACTGACCAGCATTAACACAAAATAAAGATCATAGACTGACAAAACAGACACTTTGTAGCAATAAGATACAAAATTCCAACCTGACTCTAGTATAGCGTCACATGATAGATAGCAGTCCCTGAGGGAAATCAAAGTATTTTACTCCAAAATGTATTTTTGACATATTTTGTCAAAACGTATTTTTGACATATTTTGAAATGGCTCTCCTTTCCCCTACTAGGTCTTTTCTGGAGAGTGTCGCACCATTTAAGGTCAGAAAAAAGAAATGTAAGACATTTACAATCTGTTCTCTCTGAAGGCTACCTGGAGGTTTCATCTACATGATAAGAACCTTGGCTTCCATAACTCTCTTATCTTAGCTCAAGCATTTTTTTATGCTGACTTCCACTCTTCACACATAGCTTAACTCGTTCAACCAATTGCCAGTCAGAAAATCTTTGAATCCACCTATGGAAACCTCCCTGCAACACCCCCAACCCTGCTTTGGGCTGAACCAATATATACCTGACATGTATTGATTTATATCTTTGCCTATAACTTCTATCTCCCTAAAATATATAAAACCAAGCTGCACCCCGACCACGTTAGGCACATGTTCTCAGGGCCTCCTGAGGCTGTGTCATAGGCCGTGGTCCTTAACTTTGTAAAATAAACCTCTAAATTAATTAAGTCCTGGCTTAGATACTTTTTGATTTATAGACCAATAGGAGACTGTTGAATATTCATTTTTCCAAAATAATTCCAAGGACCAACCTACACAAATGACAGCAGACAGACCCTTTGACTTCATCTCTGCATTCTGAGCCTCCTGCTCCCCAGGTTCAGATTTTAGACTTGCTATGCGAGTCTTATGATTTATGATTTGGTGATGTTCTCAGTTACATTAACTTTTATAGTTTGGATGGGAACCTACTCACCACATATAAGAATATTTCTCCAAGAAACACTTTCCAAGTTCTCCACAAGTGACTTAATAAAATAAACTTTTAGAAAGCAATGTTTGTAAATTGGTAGCAGCTTACATCTAGTGTATTAGACTAGCTTGTTTTCCATAATGAATTAAATTACATAATATCAAACTAAATTTTCCCCAAATTTCATACTCTACATTAACTATCACTCATTTATTTGCTAGTTTATTGGGTTCTTGCAAGATGTTACAGATTTAGACATGCATAAGACTTGGACCCCACTGGCCATGCACGGTGGCTCACCCCTGTAATCCCAGCACTTTAGGAGGCCGAGGTGGGCGGATCACAAGGTCAGGAGATCAAGACCATCCTGGCTAACACTGTGAAACCCTGTCCCTACTGAAAATGCAAAAAACTTAGGCGGGCATGGTGGCGTGTTCCTGTAGTCCCAGCTACTCAGAAGGCTGAGGCAGGAGAATGGCATGAAGCTGGGAGGCGGAGCTTGCAGTGAGCTGAGATCTCGCCACTGTACGCCAACCTGGGCAACAGAGCAAGACTCCGTCTCAAAAAAAAAAAAAAGACTTGGACCCAACTTTTAAGGATTTTGTACTCTGTAAAAGCAATTGCTGTACAACTCAGGAAGGGCTGGGATTAAAGGAAGAACCAGATGCTTCCTTGAGAAGGAGGAGTTGGGGAAGCATAGCAAGAAACCTTGAAGAGGAAGTGGCTCCAGACTCCTATCTTGAAGGATGAGAACATTAGATCCTATGGTCAGAATGTTTGTATTCTTTTGAAATCCCTATATTAAAATTCTACTTCCTCAAGATGATGATATTAAAAGGTGAGGCCTTTATAAAATGATTAAGACATGAAAATAGAGCCATTATGAATGTGATTAGTACCTTTGTAAAAAGAGGCTGAGGGATTTTATTTGCCTCTTTCATGAGGACACAGAGAGAAGTTGCAATCCAAAAGAGGACCTCACCAGAACCCAACCATGCTGGCACCCTGGTCTTGGGTTTCCCAGCCTCTAAAGCTGTGAGAAATACACTTCTGTTATTTATAAGCCACCCAGTTAATGGTATTTTGTTACAGCAACCACAGTTGACTGAAGACATTAAACTTCTTCTGAGGAACATCCTTATAGGGTGGGGCTTGAGTCTACTATTAATATTCACCATTTAAAAGCGTTACTAAGGGCTGCTATAATCTGAAAAAACCCTGGACAACACTATCTAGTTACTTCACCTACAAGTCTCTTCCCATGCCCCCATGTCCAGTGGACCATTTGATTTACTTTATGAACTTGATTAGGATTTATTTTATTGGAGGTACCTAAGCAGAAAGAGTCCTATCAAATTTCTGGTTACTCTGAAAACAGTGGGTCCATGGCTTAGAGGCATCTAGTAGTAACAAAACTTTGACATGTTTTGTGACAGATTTCCCACTTCCCTGTAATATTTATGTGTCTTCAGGGTTAACTGAGCTGCAAGACCTCACAAAGAACAGTCAACAATGGAATTTAACATTTGTTGAATATTTAAATGCAATCATTAATTTAGGGAATATTTCAAATATCATATAGGCAATAGAATTTTGTCAGCAGGTACACTTGTGGTCCATCAATATAATTTCAATTAGTGCTTCTCAATTGGCAGGCAAATGTGCAATGCTGTGCCATTAATGGGTCATAGGAGTACTTTTGTTGGCCCTATGGCAGCCATGTGGGACCCTGAGTCATAGTTCCTGGGCCAGTGACAATGGCAGCTTTGTCCTTTTATCCAAGTAACATAAAATATTATCATTTTCTAAGTTTGCATGATTTGAAAAATGTTTGAGAAGTCTTAGTTTGTACTAAAAGCTCATTAATGGACCTGACCCATCCTCAACACTCCCCCAACTGGCTCCATCTCTAAATGAAGCAATTGAAAAAGAAATCCTATTGTAAGTAGACAACTTTAGTTTGTTTTGTCTCATGAATAATCAATTAAAAGATTTTGAAAAATATATATCATATAAAGGGGTAGTGTTGATATAAACTTGAGGCCAATGTGGTGTCAAAACTCCTACTTAGTAATCCAAAGGGAAACTCAGTTGTCAAAATCCTCCCAGAAATGATAGTAAATGAGGGACAGTGAAGAAAGGCAGTGGTACTGTTCAGTGTAGACATGTGTTAGCAGTAATGATGGCTCTGTGGCAGCTTCCAGGGCCCTTTCATAACTTAAAATAGAAGGCTCACTGAACAGTCCACCCAAAAGGCCATACTGTTGGCATGTCATCACTGTCACCTCTCTCCCTCACACTGGAAGTCTGGACAATTGGCATTCATTTTCTACAGAAGCCAAAGACATGAGGAACAATGGGAGAGAGGGCACATGGAAGCCACCTCATCTTAGCCATTTTATGCCAATCTCTATTCCTATGTGCTCTTCATTTCAGACTGAGGAGTTGCACTGTCAGACAGATCAGAACCAGCAGTTCTCTTCTTCAGCTTGTTTGACCAGACCTGTTATGCCTTTGAAATGAGAGACCACTGACCCAGGATGCGAGAGTCATCACAATGGGCCTACAACCAGGAAGACTGGCTCAGCAACCTAACAACACATTGCCTGGAAACACATGTGGTGTTAATAACTGGATGAACCCATGTTTTCAAAAAGATAAGATTTGTGCATTATGAAGTCCCAGACCACTAGGGAGGACATTTTCTCAAGTCTTTAAAGGTAACAACATACAGGAATTTTTCTGAGGTTGAAGCCTAGCTGGTCCATGTTGTGAGATGACAGTTGACCCTCAAAAGCAATTTCTCAGGAAGTTCTCATCACTATTTGTTCTAACACTCGTGTACATGTTGAAACAGAATAGAAAGAAAAACTATGTTGGGTGGCCATAAGAGTGATACAAGACTCATGAGGCAAATCAAAGTTTTAAAAAACAATGCTTTGTTTTACATTAATCCTGTTGATAATGCAATATAGAATGTATATATATACTCAATCTATGTATTATTACATATATGATATATGTGCATACACATAAACTTGACATATGTACATGTTGTATGTATATATATATACATTGTGATGGTTAATTTTATGTGTCACCTTGACTGGCCTGAGGAATGCCCACATAGTGGGTAAAATATTATTTCTAGGAACCCAGAGATAAATCCACATATTTATAGGCAACTTATTTTCGACAAAAGTGCTAAGAACATTCATTGGTAGAAGGACAGTCTCTTCAATAAATGGTACTGGGGAAACTAGAGATCCATATATAGGAGAATGAAACTAACCCCCTATTTCTCACCATAAAAAAAATCAACTCAAATTGGATTAAAGGTTTAAATGTAAGATCTGAAACTATGAAACTAACAGAAGAAAACAGCAGGAAAGTGATAAAAGACCTTGCTTTGGGCAAAAACTATATGGAGAAGACTTCAACAGAACAGGCAACAAAAGCGAATATAGACAAATGGGATGATATGAAACTAAAAAGCTTTTGCACAAAGGAAACGATCAACACAGTGGAGAGACAACCACCAGAATGGTAGAAAATATTTGAAAACTCTTCATCTGATAAGAGATTAATAACTAGAATATGTATGGAACTCAAACAACTCACCAGCAAAAAATAATAATAATAATAATTCCATTAAAAAGTAAAGACAGGACTTAGATAGACATTTCTCAAAAGAAGATATATAAATGGCCAGCAGGTGTATGAAAAAAATGCTCAACACTATTCATCATCAGGAAATGCAAATCACAACCACAGCAAGATGTCACCTTATCTCATTTAGAAAGACTATTATTAAAAAAGATAAAGGTAAACGTTGGCAAGGATGTGGAGAAAAGGGAATGCTTATACACTGTTAGTGTTAGTGTAAATTGGTGCAATCATTATGGAAAATATGAAGTGGTTCCTCAAGAACTAATAATAAAACTGCTACACAATCCAGAAATCCCACTATAGAGTATATATCCAAAGTGAAGGAAATTAGTATTTCAAAGACATATGTACACTCCCATGTTTATTGAAGTGTGTTCACAATAGCTAAGATATGGAATCAGCCTAAGTGTCCATCAACAGATGAATGGAAAAAGAAAATGTGATATGTGCAAATACTATTCAGCCATAAAAAAAAAAATGCTCTCATGTATGGCATCGTGGATGAACCTGGAAGACACTATGTTAAGTGAAATAAGCCAGGCACAGAAAGACAAATACTGCATGTTCTCACTCAGGTGGAATCTTAAAAAGGATTTCATAGGGAGTCTAACAGTGGTTACTAGAGACTGGGAAGGATGTTGAAGTAGGAAGAGGATAGCCAGAAGCTGCTTAATGGATACAAAATTACAGCTAGATAGGAAGATTAAGTTCTAGAGTTCTATAGTACTACAGGGTGACTATAATTAAAATAAATTTATTGCATATTTTCAAATAGCAAGAAGAGCAGATTACGAATGCTCCCAACACAATGAAATGATAAATGTTTGAGGTGATGGACATGCTAATTAATCTGATTTGATCATTATATGTCGTATACATGTATTGAAATAGCACACTGTACCCATAAATATGTACAACTATTATATGTCAATTTAAAATACTAATAAAAGCAAAAAACAAAAATCACTGAGTGTGTCTGTGAAGGTGTTTCCAGAAGAGATTAGCATTTGAATCGCCAGAATGAGTAAAGAAGATTGCCCTCACCAGTGCAGTTGGCCATCATTTAATGCTTGAGGGCCTGAGCAGAGCAAAAAGGCAGAGGATGGCAAATTCACTCTTTCTGTCTGAGCTAGGGCAGAAATCTCCTCCTGCCCTTGGACATTGGCTCCCCCAGTTCTCAGGCACTCAAAATTATATTGGGAGTTGCACCATCTGCATCCCTGGTTTTCAGGCCTTTGGACTCAGGCTAAAATTTCACCACTATCTGGTTCTCCAGCTTTGCAGATGGCATATTATGGGACTTCTTAGCCTCCATAATTGTGTGAGCCAATTCCTTATAATCTCTCTCTCTCTCTTTCTCTCTCTCTCTCTCTCTCTCTCCCCCTTATTGGTCTGTTTCTCTGAAGAACCCTAATTAATACATCCATACTTATGTGTATCTTACATACACAGATATATGTGTGGTCTTTTCATCTACAAGAGGAATGAAGTCATAGGAATAAGCTCCTTCACTTCTGTACATATATATGTACATATGTATGTACATATATATGCACACATGTGTATACTTATTCATATGTGGTTCATTCATCCCTAAAACATGAGAAGGGGCTTCTTCTGGAAAGATAGTAAACTTAAAATAACACAAAAAAAGAAAAAATAAATTACATCAATACCTCAAAGAAATGCTAAAATAGAAATTTACTCAAACCAGAGAAAAATTGTATTAGTGAATTAGAAATGTGAGTTGTTATTTGACTTCTTGAAGACAAGAATTGATTTTAAATTAATTTGCATAGGCTACTAGATGTTAGATATAAGGCTTGCCCAGACCTTTTTTACATGTGGGGTTCTTGAGAACAAGCAGAGAATTACGTTACATCAACTGGATGCTAAAAGTAGAAAAACTCAACAGCTGTGAACTCTTCTCACCCAGTTTGCACTAACCATAGGGAGGCAGCATCATGTTATAGAGAAGAGAGCCTAAACAGGGGAATGTGAAAGACATGGATTTAAATTATAGCTTCATTATTGACTAGCTGGATATATTATTTATTTTGAAGCTCAACTAATCTGTATAATTCAAACAATTATCTCACAGTTTTTGTAAACAGAAGATAGCATTTGACATTCCTAACATATATTTTAAATATTCAGCAAATATTTATTCTTATTCTTTCACTCCTCAATTATGGTGATGCATTGATCTTTGTCCAAGTGTCCAAAATAGCATATGGAAAGTCCACGGAACAGTATTAAGCAGTATACTAGATACTTTCACAATTATAGTGACTCTACTTAATACTTCCTTCAGTCTTGTATGATGTATCCCATTTTATAGATGAGTAAGACCAGACTCTGAAGGGCCATATTCAAGAGTTGGATCAGTGTAACCACAAAGCTCT
Organism: Colobus angolensis palliatus; assembly: GCF_000951035.1. Lineage (NCBI taxonomy): Eukaryota > Metazoa > Chordata > Mammalia > Primates > Cercopithecidae > Colobus > Colobus angolensis. The sequence goes on along the minus strand of NW_012119376.1, from coordinate 2,420,832 downwards.
TCTCCCATGCATCTAGTTGCCCTCACTCTCTGTTGAGGCAGCATTTGTCCTATCGGCAGGAGTGTCTGCTCTCTTAGGCAGGAGTATCACAACCCATGCTGTAAAGAGTCCTCCCATGCTCTGCCCAGGCTAAGAATTCATGTAGGCATCCATGCAACAGATATTTATTTATTGAGCATTTCCTGTATGCCAGGCACTGTCATAAATACTAGAAAATTGAATCCAGTTTTTAAATATACCAGTAGGTTGGGGCCTAAATCTTTAGTTTTCTCATTTCTACTGCTATTTCTCCAGAGTATAATGATGACTTTGCTGATAACAATGACCAAACATCTCTGTATCCCATGTGACTCTAATGTCCCTGAGTCTTTGTGGATGCCATGTAATAACAAAATGGCTTATTTCATACATCCTTTTGAGAACTACACCTTAGACTGCAAAAAAGAGATTACCCTTTCTACAGTCAGGTAAGTGCTGAGTGAAAATTGCTTGGATGATGGGCTTAATGTAAAGCGTTGAGTTCAACGTGTAAGTGTTTCTCGTTGCTGCAAGTGCATCATCTCTTGCATGAAGAACATGAGAAATGAATGACATAAAACAGGAATAAAATACTACAAAGTGCCTTATTTTTCACTATCAAGCTGAAACACCAATAGTGTGGCAGAGAATTTCAGTAAGCAACTACCAGAGGTGCTCCTCATAACACAAAATGTCAGCAAAAGTACAGCTCTTGGTATCTTCCTTTGGTGTAAGAGCCATCAGTCAGGAGCACTTCTGACACTCTTGAAATTCCAAGCTGCTCTCAGAGTCATGGAGGAGGGAGGTTCTTAGGGTTATAATTTTATAGTGAGCCAAAGCTACCTTGGGAAGCAGTTTCCAGTGTGAAGACTTTTTGACCAAATAGAATATCCCAAACCTTTTCCCACCTTCATACGAATTGCAGCAGTACCCTAAAGTTCCAGGGTTTCTTATGGGTCATTCAAACCACACTACCTCAAGAAGCACTCTTCTCTCTTGCTGATGGATATGACTTTTCTTGGTGGCTATTCAATCCTGATCAACACTTTGGGCATTGTGAGATAAACTTCTGCCCAGTAGCCCAACATGGCCACCAACACAGAAGTGTATATTGGGGAGCAGGAAGACCACGGGCAATGGAGAGAACTCCCACCATTCACTCAAAACATTTAGTGAAAAGGGTTCTTTCATCTCAGGCTAGGAAGTATGCTTCATCAGTTATCTCATAGTCGTTTTTACTTTATGGATGCTTAAAGTATTGACCCCTTTGTTCCAAATTCTATTCCTGAAAGCTCTCCAACATAGTACATAATTTCTTCCATTTGTTGGGTGAGTGTACATCACATAAACCCACACATGCAACTGTGGGAAATGAACAGGAAAATGATGTCACAAAGCAAAGGAAATAAGGCTGCTGCAAACCACAAGTCAATACAGAAGCATCAGCTAACCATTACAACCAATCATTAGTTTTTGTGTGCAGGTGGAACAGATAAGATATGAAAAAGATAGAGAGTTCTCGTCCTGTCTGTGAAGCAACTTACCTTGGTCAAGATTTCTTTTGGGAGTAAAAAGGTTTTTTTTTGATGGGCAAGAGCCTCTTTCTGTTTAATTTTCTTTAGGCAGTCTCTCAGTGACTCTTTATAAAATCACAAATAATGTTTACTATTGCTTATAAGACGATAACACAAGCTTTCTCAAATACCTAAGAGTTATTCAGACAGGTTTCTGATACAGTTGAAATGTGCTGTCTTAGTCTGTTCAGGCTGCCATAACAAAATACCATAGACTGGGTGGGTTTTAAACAACAGAAATTTATTTCTTACAGCACTAGAGGCTGCAAAGTCCAAGATGAAGGCCCCAGTAGATTTGGTGTCTGCTGAGAGCCTGGTTCCTCATAGGCAGTCGATTGTCTTCTCCCTCTAGTCTCTAGTCTCACAGCGGGCAAGGGATCTCTCTGGGGTCTTTTTTTTTTTTTTTTTTTGATGGAGTCTTGCTTTGTCACCCAGGCTGGAGTATAGTGGTATGATTTCAGCTCACTACAACCTGCATTTCCCTGGTTCAATCGATTCTCCTGTCTCAGCCTCCTGAGTAGCTCGGATCACAGGCGTGTGCTACCACACTCAGCTAATTTTTGTAATTTTAGTAGAGATGGGGTTTCACCATGTTGGCCAGGCTGGTCTCGAACTCCTGACCTCAAGTGATCCACCCGCCTCAGCCTCCCAAATGCTGGGCTTACAGGCATAAGCCACAGTGCCCAGCCCCTGGGGTCTCTTTTATAACAACACTTACCTCATTTATGAGGGTTCCACCCCCATGATTAGATCTGCCCCATAATCTAATCACCTCCCAAAGGCCACACGTCCTGATATCATAACCTTGGTGGGGGTGAAGATTTTACCATATGAATTTGGGAAGGGGTACAAATATTCAGATTATAGCATGTGCTGTGCTGATTCTGCATTTGATGGATCTGTGGAGTTGATGAGGGAGAGTGGATGTGAAGTGAGAAGGACATGGGGCAGTGGCTCCTCTACACACATGCATATATGCACACACATGCACACTTACACTCCCATCAGCCCCCAGAGGTGTAGGCAGGAATCTTTCAGGGTCTTCTGAGCAGTCTCACACTTAGGATATCAACTAAAAAGGGTCTCGGTGGAAAAAGAGGAAGTCAGTGGGGTAACGTTTTCCCGTGGATGTACATGTCTTTCTCATTATGTCACTATCATGGCCCAGAAATTTCTCTTAGATGCTACCATTGCAGGCATTTTAATTTGTAATAATCTGTCGTATTTGGCAGCAGCAAGGATAACATGTTGACAAAGAAAGGACTGACTGCATGTTCTCTAATCAACAAAGTAGTTATGCAGAAATAAACCCCGGAATGTCCTGGCACAGTGGCTTACGCCTGTAATCCCAGCACTTTGGGAGGCTGAGGTGGGTGAATCGCCTGAGGTCAGGAGTTTGAGACCAGCCTGGCCATACGTGGTGACAGGCACCTGTAACCCCAGCTACTCAGGAGGCTGAGGAAGGACAATCACTTAAACTGGGGAGGTGGAGGTTGCAGTGAGCCAAGATTGCACCATTGCACTCCAGCCTGGGCAACAAGAGTAAACTCCATCTCAAAAAAAAAAAAAAAAGAAAAAGAAAATGGATAAATAAATGAATAAATAAATAAACCCCAGGAAACTGGGGAACAGCCTAAAGGGCAAACACAGTAATGAGAGGTGGAGTGGAGAAACCTAAGGAAGCCACAGATGTACTGTTGAACTTCTTGGTTTTGGGGAATTGCAGCCTCCTGAGGGATGCATAACTCGCTTTTCCTGAAAAAGTGCTGGGAACTGCTGTCTCACCTTCATGTCGCTCTTACTATTTTGCCAATCCAGGTATTACTTTTGGATATTCAGTGGTCTTGCTAATATTTTACATCTGTCCTCTTCCCTTTGGTAATGCTCCCTTCTCTGATCTGATGGAAAAACCTCAATGAAGATCTGGTCCTGAACTTTATAGGTTCCTCACCCAGGTCCTCCATTCAAAAACTGACCAAGCCTCCCAAGGCTTTCTAGGCTTATGGATATTCCTCAAAAGTTGACACAACACATGCAGAAATGTGCCTAAAATGATCTCCTCTACAGGGAGCTCAAGGCTTCATTTCTGTCAGGACATTTAGAGAATGGTGGGCTTGATTAAGAATGTGTACAGGGCCAGGTATGGTGGCTCACACCTGTAATCCCAGCACTTTGGGAAGACAAGTCGGGCAGATGGCTTGAGCCCAGGATTTCAAGACCAGACTGGGCAACATGGTGAAACCCCTTCTTTACAAAAGAATACAAAAAAATAAGCCAGGTGTAATGGCACATGCCTGTAGTCCCAGCTATTCGGGAAGCTGAGATGAAAGGAATGCTTGAACCTGGGAGGTCGAGGCATCAGTGAGTCAGGATTGGGCCACTGCACTCCAGTCTGGGTGATAGAGCAAGATACTGCCTGAAAAAAAAAAAAGAAAAAAGAAAGAAAGAAAGAAAGAGAAAGAAAGACAGAAAGAAAGAAAGAAAGAGAGAAATGCAGAAGCACACATGATGAGGGGACTTAGGGACAGGTTCTGCAGTGAAAGTACCTGTGCAACCTTGGATACATTACTCAAGTCCTTTAAGCTTGGTTTCCTTATTCACAAAATAAGAATCAGAGAATCTATCCCTTGGATTTCTATATCCTGGTGATTCTGCTTTTCTGATGAAATACTGATCCATACAGTTCCTTATGGGGAGCTAGCTTCCCTCACTGGAGTGGGGGACAAGGCATCCATTTCCCATGACCCCTTAATTCCCAAACTCAAAGTGTCCTATCCCTTCAGCCATCCCTGGCCACAGGAGCAGACTCTGATGAAGCCAAGTCAGTCGGTGACCTCCCAGTCCCCAGCAGCAGTGATGAACTGAGGGCTGTGCACATTGGCTAAGTTGATCTAGTCAGGGGAATGTCCAGGCCTCTTACTAGATAACACGAGTAAGAGCACACATGGTCCTGGGAGTTCCCACAGCCATCTCACTAGCTCTGGTGAAGTTAGTCTGCAGACTGTTGACAAAAAATATTTAACTGTTGTAAAATACTTGAAGAGATTTATTCTGAGCCAATTATGAGTGACCATGTCCCATGACACAGGCCTCAGGAGGCCCTGAGAACATGTGGCCAAGGTGGTCAGGGTGCAGCTTGGTTTTATACGTTTTAGGGAGGCATGAGATTTCAATCAAATACCTTAAAGAAATACATTGGTTTGGTCCAGAAAAGCCAAAGTGGGGGTGGAGCATTCCAGCTTGTAAGTAGATTTTAAACAGTGGGGAGTTTCCAGTTTATAGGTAGATTTAAATTATTTCTGATTGACAATACATTTATTTTATCTAAAGAGGGGATCAATAGAAAGGATTGTCTGGGTTAAGATAAAGGACTGTGGAGACCAGAGTTCTTATTTGCAGAGGAAGCCTTCAGGTAGTAGGCTTCAGAAAGAGTAAGTTGTAAAATGACTCTTATTAAACTTAAATTCCGTGTTGATATTAATGCCAGAGAGGTATAATGAGGCATGCCCATCCCTACTTCACATAATGGCCTGACCTAGTCTTTCAGGTTAAAATTTAAGAGTGCTTTGGCTGAGGACGAAGTCCAATCAGATGGTTGGGGGGACTTAAGGATTTTATTTTTGGTATACAGGACAAAGCAGACCGGAGGAGTAAGGCAGAACCAACAGCAGAGAAACACAGTTGCCACTTTAATGATGGTGTGGGCCTCTGGACCCTGAATCCCCACTTGGCTTTTACTTTAAACAATCTGTTTCTTTAAGAAAAAAGAAAAGAAACAAAAAAAGGCCCAGCGTCGTGGCTCACACCTATAATCCCAGCATTTTGGGAGGCCAAAGCAGGTCGATCACTTGAGGTCAGGAGTATGAGAGAGCATGGCCAACATGGCGAAACCCAGTCTCTACTAAAAATACAAAAATTTGCTGGGTGTGGTGGCAGGTGCCTGTAGTCCCATCTACTCAGGAGTCTGAGGCAGGAGAATCGCTTGAACTCTGGAGGTGGAGGTCCCAGTGAGTCGAGATCACAGTATCGCACTCCAGCCTGGGCGACACAGCAAGTCCCTGTCAAAAAAAAAAAAAAAAAAGGAAAAGGAAAAGAAAGTCGAATTTTCTGCAATAGGAAGCATTGCCAATGTACTCATTCTCTGCGAGACTCAGTCCTCTGGGAGTAAACACATAGCTCAGTACCTGATGCTGCGATGGACCAGGGTCCTCACCAGAGATATTCAGTATCCTTTTAGATGCGTTGGGAGGGGCCATGAGGAAAGGACAAAGATTCTGCCAAAGAGAAGAATGGTCTGTTTTTGAGAGTCCAGCTATGTCTACCATAACAGACCTGGAGGGCATCTTTCCCAGCTTTGTTGGGAGACCTTGTAAGAGATAAAGCCTACAAATCTACAAATTATAACAAAGACCCTGAGATAAGGAAAAAGACACAATTGCCCATTTACATCCTCTGAGCATCTACATCCGGTCCTATCTCAGATCCCACCTTCGCATCTTCAAGATTCCTAAGCAAAAGATTTCCATTTTTGCTTTAATTAGCTGGAGTTACATTTCTGTCAATTCCAACCTAAAGAGTTCTGATGAACGTGTATCCTTTTCAAGATGGCTCTGTTTAAATGCAAATATATCCCTTAAGATGACTAACGTGAGTCCAGGGTACAGGGACTTGATGACGGAGGTGTTGCAACTGTGCTCCCTGGGGCAGCCTCTAGGTGGCAGTCAAATGGATGCGGCTGCAGGCCCCACACCCACCCCATGCTAAGCAGCTGTACTTCTCTCTCTTCTGTTTTATGGACTGGGCTTCCGCATGAAGCGCTGTTTGAAGAAAGGAGTCCACTGTTAAAAGTATTTAAAAACCACTGGCTTGTCAGATTTAACAGAAGAGAGCAGGGCAGAAATGGGAGGCAGAGAAGTCTTGTTTCCCAAGGCCTGGAAAAACTCTGCAAGAAGGGCCTGGAAAAGATCATGCAGTGCTAGAAGTGGCCACGAGAGGGCAGCCCAGAGACACTGGCAGCATTGGCCCTAGTCCCCAAAAGGATAATTTTCCTCTTTCCAGATGTGACCAACCCCTGGCTTAGACTACCTGCCTCAGTCATGTTTTTCTTAATTTTATTATTAAGTATTAGTCCTCACTCCCTATGGTGACTGTCTGAATTCAACTATAGTGAGAACAGACACCAGAGCATTTTCTGATGCTGTTGCTGCTAGTCATTATGCCTCTTGGTCATTATGTATAATAGGTCAACTTTCCATGGATGTGTGTGTGTGTGTTTGTTTGTTTGTTTTGTCCTGTTTTTATGAAAATGATCATTGTGGAGAAAGACGGGTTATACCTCTGTACCTGTAGGTTGCTCTTTCCAATTTATCCACCAGATTCCACGTGCTTGCTAAGCCTATCTCCCTCTAGGACCCGTATTAAACGATTAACCCACCCTGGGTTTCCTAATTATGGGGAACACAAATCGATCTCTCAGCTGTTCTAAACTAAGATCCAAATACCCATGCTGACGCCAAGATTTTTGACTTCCTATAAATCCAGGCAAGTTTTTTCCTGGATGTTCTCCACAGCCTTGGAAGCTAGAATTCAGCTGGAATGATTTCTACATAAGTGAATAAAAGTCTGTGATGTGAACACTAAACTCCCAGTCACCTGGCTCTCCCTGTGTCACAAGGTCTTCTCACAGAACAAACATTCCTGATCCAACTATTGACAGGAGTACAAGGCTCTCTTCGTTTCCCTTGGCTCCCCAAATCTCCATTAATCATTTCCTCACTGAGACCATTTGCTGAAATGCTCTGTAGCTTCAAAGTTGAATCTATTCTTGCTGCTTAATAGACCATCTTATGATCTAGTTTTCTTTTCAAAAGCTCTTTATGTTCCTTCTTCTCAAAATCATTTCCACTTTGCCAAATGATACTATTTTGAATAACAGTAAGAGCATTCTAGAAGTAAATTGTGATCTAAAACTGGCTTCATCAAAATAAAAGAGATTAAAAACTGTAAATGGGCCTAATTCAAAGGGGTCTGAGCCAAGGAGGCGAGGCAAAAGTCAGCTAAACTTCAAGACTGAATTTAAGGAGGACCACCTACTTCAGTATCACTTGGATTGCAGGTTAAAAATGCAAAGTTCTGCGCCCAATATCTAACTTTCTAAATCTCTAGCAGTCATCTAGACATCTACATTCTAAACACCCTCTTCAGGGCAGGGATGCACATTGAAGTTTGAGAGCCTCTGCCCCATAGGTAGGCTCTTACCTGCTGAACCTATTGTATTTAGATGGCCTTTTTCTCAGCCGGATGCATTCCCTCACCATGGAGGCCAAAAACAAGACTTTGAACACCTGTTAGCCTAATACTGCTCCATGACCACAGACTGTGTCTTAGCTGTTCAGAAATCCCATTCAAAAGCCACAAGGGGGAACCAAGCAAGAGGGTATGGATGATACATTAACTCAAATCCATCTCTACTATTGAAAAGACCATGCCGAAAATATCCCCTCCTGATCATAAGACACTGGTACCATGAGAAATATCACATCAGTGTATATGCAGTTCAGCACTGCGCTATATGTATAGGGGAGTCTAGAGAGCACCTCCCTCCATTCTTATAGATTCCAACCAAATTATTCCTCCCTGTAAATTTCTCTGTTCCCAGCATCATTTCAATCTCTTCCCATATCATTATTTTATCCTTAGACACCTGATTTGGATTCATACATCTATCACTAAATACAGTAGAGGTGCTCTTGAAGAAGTTTATGAAACGATGGGTTTTTGTGTTTTGTTTTTTGGGAGGTTTTTAATTTCTTTGTGTAAATCAAATCAAATTGTTGAATATGTCTTTGCTCATGATTCTATGAAATTTTGAGTTCATAAAGAAAATAAAATTTATCACCAGCAGATAACCTGCATAGCACACAGGAATTTGTTGAAGGGTATTTATTCGGTACAGCCCAGTAAGAAGACTCTTGGTCAGTGGAACTATAAATGCCTTATCCACAGGCAAGGCTATTCCTCTTTCAGTTGAAGGACACTTTATGAGATCATCTGAATTCCTTTTTAAATTAAGATCCATGCTCACCAAAGAAACATTCTGATTATGATCTTGCTCCTTACATAACTCAGCAACAGGGAGGAAATGCTGTGAGTTTGCCTCTTGCCTTCTGGAGAAACCTTTTAGCTTCATTTCTAGCCAACCACATTGTAGTCTTCCTTTGGTTCAGAAAATCTTCAACGGTTTCTTCAATAAAAGTAACCCATAACACTAAATAAAACTTCTGGGCTATGGCTTTAGTTCTCTTTTCTGAGAGTCTGCTTCTGACTCATCAATGGGTATGAATTAGAGTGGCAGAGGGAAAGAGCTAAAGACTGATCAAACCTCCAACCTCACATTTCCGTGAAATTCAGAGAAGATTCATAATTAGCTATCACCTTACATATTCTTCACAACCTGCCTTTACTCAGAAGTACCAAAATGCAAAGAACTCCTTCTTTCTTACAGGCTGCAGAGTCTCAGAGACCAAATAAACTGTGAGCATTTGAATGACAACTGAAACCTCTTATGTGCATTTTTATTTATCTAACTTAAGATTTGCTAGAGTTCAAGCAACTATTTAAAGTTCAAAAACCTATGATTAATGTTTAAATTGCTGATGAGATATTTTTCAGATCCTGATCATTGCTGAGCAATGGCATAACGTTAAATGCTAGAACAGCAAGATTTTACTTTCCAAAGGACTGAGCTTACAGAACATGAGAGGGAGGCAGGAAGAGGGAAAGGGTGGAGGAGTCTGAGGCAGCTGAATGATAAGCAAAGAACCCTTTTGTTCTTTTCGCACTACGGAATCAAAGCCGTTTCAGTTCACTTCCCACACCTGAGATGTTTGTCACTAAGCCATTTCCTTCTCTCTGAAGTGGGTTTAGACAGTCATTTTGCTGTTGTGAAATTCACATCCCTCTTTTCCCAAACCACATCCATGCCTTTCTCAGTTCACCCTCCCCAGAAACACCTACTCTCAGGCAGGATTTGCAGTTTGCAAGTTTAGAGTCTCATAGAAGAGATAGATGACAAATAAAGCTAGAAAAATAAAATCTCTTTTCAAGGAAATTGTGAGACCTCTTGAAATGCAAAACCTATTTTTCCAGGTTTAGCCAGTGTGAAGATCAGTGGAAACAAACTGCATTACAATAAATGTTGTCAGTCCCACTGATCTTCCTTTAAACTGTTATGTTCATGGAAGCCTACAGTCTGACCTTGTTTCAGTGGGATGCTTACCTGAAGTTCACCTCACTACATTCCAGTTACTGAAGCACATGACAAGTGGTGACTTGTGCGTAGTTTTCCCCTGAGTTTTGAAAAGTAGAAAGGTGTTATTTAACTTTATGGTTTGTTAGGGCTTAAATTTCTGTTGCTATTGCAGCTGTCTTAGCAGTGCAAATCCCAAAGCAAAGAATGATGTGAAAAATTTTGCTCATTTTGAAAGTGTTGGAGAATTTTTTTTTAAACTTTGACTCCTTGAATTCTCCAGGAAATGATGTCAACCAGTTTAAACAAACAGCACTTTCCACAGAGCTCCTAGGCAAAGGCACATGGTGTTCTGTGTTCTTGGAACTCACCAGGTTGGTGTTATGAGAGGGAGCAAGTCAATTGGTAAGTTATAGCAAGGAGGAAAGTTTGAAAAATTTGGAGGATGGATGAGTTCCTGAGTGATTACTTAATTCATTCCCTTGACCACAAACAGTTCTATTGATGAACCTTTCCTGAGAGATGGCTTTCTATTGTGTTTTCAAATATTTTTAGAGGAGAAGCTCTGCTCTGCAGGTCAGATAAAATGGGCAAACTGTCAACTGTAAGGTGGGCTCTAAGTAGGACTTAGAGCTTCTTCTCTGTGGCAAAGTCCTAGATTTGTATAGATCAAATTTGGATAGATCACATGCAAGAATATATAAACAAACAAACCTTTAGAGAAACAATACTGAACTAGAAGGGAAAGTAAACATACTTCCAAAGATTCAGAGAAAACTCTTGTATTTGAAAAATAACTTTAAATCAGAAAGAAAAAAATTTATGATGACATTTCTTAATGTCATTAAAGGAAGCAGGACTACAAGATGAAGACAGAAATAAAAAAAGAAACATTCTTACATTTTAAAACGTAAAAAGAGTTCTGTAATCATACAGAATTGAAATGAATATGTGAATTGGAGGCATGAATGAATAGAATTGACAATGCACAAAATGAATTGGTCCTGTGGAATAGTAACTTAAATATCTCCCAGAGCGTCAAGTAAAAAATAAAAAAGTTCAAATTGCTGAGAGTGAAGATGATTGATGATCAACATGAGTAGCCAAGGAAAGAGAATCATAAAATAATAGATGTTCCAGAAAAAAGACACGTGACTGATGGGAATAAAACAGAAACTAAAGATTTAATAAAACAAGATACATATTAAGAAAGTTCAAAAAGGAGCAGCATAAAACAAAATAGCAAAAGAAAAAGCAGGTGAATTAGTTAAGACAATAATGAAAGTAAACAGGAAAAAATTTGTTTCCAAAGGGCAAATACCCAGAGTAAACATAAAACTACCTGGGCTACCAGACTCTTAATATATAAATCAAAAGGACAAAGAAACATCAAATGTAAAAGAATAAAGAGTATTAGACAAATGGTAAAGATAAAAGAAACTATGCTTATGGCATTTCTAGCCAGAGAAAGTAAAGTTATAATTACAATGAGAAATGGAATATTTTCATAAATTGATGAAAATTATGATTGTCAGAGACATTTGAACCAGAGTAACCTCATCTTGAATAGGGGCTAGATAAAATAAGGCTGAGACCTACTGGGCTGAATTCCCAAAAGGTTAAGGCATTCTTAGTCACAGGATGAGATAGGAAGTCGGCATGAGATACAGGTAATAAAGACCTTGCTGACAAAACAGCTTGCAGTAAAGAAGCCAGATAAAACTCAGCAAAACCAAGATGGCAATGAGAGTGAACTCTGTTCGTCCTCACTGCTACACTCCCATCAGCACCACGACAGCTTACAAATACCATGGCAACATCAGGAAGTTACCCTATATGGTCTAAAAACGGAAGGCATGAAAGATTCACCTCTTGTTTAGCATATAACCAAGAAATAACCATAAAAATAGATAACTCCAGAGGCTGTTCTACCTATGGAGTAGCCATTCTTTTATTCCTTTACTTTCCTAATAAACTTGCTTTCACTTTATGGACTCGCCTCAAATTCTTTCTTATGTGAGATCCAAGAACCCTCTCTTGGGGTCTGGATTTGAACCCTCTTCCGGTAGCATCTTTCTGGTGGCCATGAAGGAACTATATGGAGGAGACTCTCACCCAAAGGAAATAGACTGCAGTACTGATTGGCTGACATTGGGTAAATGGTGGGGTACCCAGACAAGGGATGAGATTGAGTTAGAGGCCCAACTTAGGGGAGTTAGAGCCTCTCCTAAGACAGAGAGGGTTAAAGACCCCTCTTAATAAAAGGCAAGAACACTTGACTGAACTTGGGTTAGAGTCAAAACTTAGGAAGTTTAGAGCCCTTCCTAAGATTTGGGGGGTTAGAGGCCCCTCTCAGTAAAGTCCCTGTCAGCTAAAAGTGAGTCTGGCACTGTGGGATGTTAACCACAATTCTCATTGGATGAATCTGTCTTTCACTCTTTGCTTATGGGCATGGGTGACAGAATTAGGCACATACAGGATCATGGGACATGGGGAGCTTTTTCCTCCTCAAAAGGGAAAACTTGAGATCTCATGGGACTACTGGAAAAGAACCCTTCATAACTGACAAGTGGCCACTTGAACTTTGGATTCAGCATTGCTGGGATGGATGGGTCTTCCTCTGGCCTCCCTGTGCATGTTCACCTTCCCCACCCTGCTGCAGAAAATGCTTTTCTCTCTCTCTTTCTTTCTGATATGGTTTGGCTCTGGGTTCCCACCCAAATCTCACCTTGAATTGTGATAATCTCCATGTGTCAAGTGTGGGAACAGGTGGAAATAATTGAATCATAGGGGCGGTTTCCCCATACTGTTGTCATGATAGTTAGTGAGTTCTCATGAAAGCTGATGGTTTCATAAGGGGCTTCCTTCTTTGCTCAGCACTCACTCTCTCTTGCAGCCCTGTGATGAGGTGCCTACTACCATGATTGTAAGTTTCCTGAGGCCTCCTCAGCCATGCAGAACTGTGAGTCAATTAAACCTCTTTTTTCAATAAATTACCCAGTTTTGGATATTTCTTCATAGCAGTGTGAGAAGGGACTAGTGCAGTAAATTGATACCAGGAATGGGGTAATACTATAAAGATACTTAAAAATGTGGAAGCAACTTTGGAACTGGGTAACAGGCAGAGGGTGGAACAGTTTGGAGGGCTCAGAATAAAACTGGGAAATGTGGGAACATTTGAAACTTCCTAGAAACTTGTTGAATGGCTTTGACCAAAATGCTGATAGTGATAGGGATGATGAAGTCTAGGCTGAGGTGGTCTCAGATGGAGATGAGGAACTTGTTGGGAACTGAAATAAAGGTCACTCTTGCTATGCTTTAGCAAACAGACTGGCAAGATTTTGTTCCTGCCCTAGAGAGGAACTTGAGATAGATGATTTAGGGTATCTGGCAGAAGAAATTTCTAAGCAGCAAAGCATTTAAGAGAGAGCAGAGCATAAAAGTTTGGAAATATTGCAGGATGATGATGCAATAGAAAAGAAAAACCCATTTTCAGAGGAGAAACTCAAGCCGGCTGTCGAAATTTGCATAAGTAACAAGGAGCTGAATGTTAATAACCAAGACAATAAGGAAAATGTCTCCATGGCATGTCAGAGACCTTCATGGCAGACCTCTCATCACAGGCCCAGAGGCCTGGGAGGGAAAAATGGTTTCCTGGGCTGGGCCCCAAAATTCCCTGCTCTGGGCAGCCTCAGGACGTGGTGCTCTGTATTCCAGTTGCTTCAGCTCCAGCTGTGGCTAAAAGGGGCCAAGGTAAAACTCAGGTCATTGCTTCAGAGTGTGCAAGCTCCAAGCCTTGGTGGTTTTCATATAGTGTTGAGCCTGTGGTTGTACAGAGGTCAAGAACTGAGTTTTAGGAACCTCTGCCTAGATTTCAGAGGATGTATGGAAACACCTGGATGTCCAGGCAGAAGTGTGCTACAGGGGCAGAGCCCTCATGGATAACCTCTGCTAGGGCACTGCAGAAGGGAAATGTGGGGTTAGAACCCAGCCTCAGAGTCTCCACTGGGGTACTGCCTAGTGGATCTGTGAGAAGAGGGCCACCATTCTCTAGACTCCAGAATGGTAGGTCCACTGAAAGCTCGCCCTATGTTCTTGGAAAAGCTACAGGCACTCATTGCCAGCTCATGAAAGCAGCCAGAAGGGGGGCTGTACCCTGCAAAGCCACAGGGGTGGAGCTGCCCAAGGTTGTGGGAGCCCCATTCTTGCATCAGTATGACCTGAATATGAGACACGGAGTCAAAGGAGATCATTTTGGAACTTTAAGATTCAATGACTGTCCTGTTAGATTTTGGACTTGTATGGGGTCTGTAGCCCCTTGGTTTTGGCCCATTTCTCCCATTTGAAATGGGTATATTTACCCAATGACTGTACCCACTTTGTATCTAGAAAGTAACTAACTTGCTTTTGATTTTACAGGCTCATAGGTGGAAGGGAATTGCCTTGTCTCAGATGAGACTTTGGACTTAAACTTTTAGGTTAATGCCAGAGTGAGTCAAGACTTTGGGGGACTGTTGGAAGGGCATAAATGTATTTTGAAATATGAGGACATGAGATTTGGGAGGGATCAGGAGCAGAATAATATGATTTGGCTCTATGTTCTCACCTAAATCTCACCTTGAATTGTAATAATCCCCACATGTCAAGAGTGAGACCAGGTGGAGATAATTGAATAATGGGGGCAGTTCCCCCATGCTGTTCTCATGATAGTAAGTGAGTTCTTATGAGATCTGATGGTTTTATAAGGAACTGCCACCTTCACTTGGCACTCATTCTCTCTCCTGCCATTATGTGAACAGGTGCCTTCTGCCATGATTGTAAGTTTCCTGAGGCCTCCTCAGCCATGCAGAACTGTGAGTCAATTAAATCTCTTTTCTTTACAAATTGCCTAGTCTCAGGTATTTCTTCATAGCAGGGTGAGAATGGAATAATGTACCCTTCTTTGCCTTTTTTATCTTTTCTGTAACTCAGGGCAACCATCTTGCCCAGAGGCCACATGTTGAAAAATGCCCTTGAGAGCTTGACCTTGTAATCACATGGTGGTACTTTCTCTTGGTCTCCACCATGCAGAGAATAGGAATTTGGGGGTTCATGAGCTAGCCGTAAAAATTATCTTGAGCAGTTAAAAGCCTTTGCAAGCTCAAAACTGGCTTCTCTAGACTCCTTCTGAGAAGTACAGTGGAAATCATCCAATGCTGTAGCTCAGTAGCTAAGGCTTCACCATTTTATAATAGTGGCCTGGGTTCAATTCCTAGATTTTGGAATGAGTCTTTTCTGATTTGATATCTATGTGACTTTTGCCACTTTTAAAATCTTTTCCCCTCCATGGGAATAACGGGAGGTGTCACAGACCCCATTTTGGGAAAAACCTGTGTTTTCCTCATGAAACCCCAGGAATTGAAAGTGAATAGATCCCTCTGAAAAGCAAAGGCTTTGTTCTGTTTTGCATTGTGTCATCTGACATTTTTGACTTTGGAGGGTATCAGAAATTACTTTGCATTATAAGAGAGCTTTAGTGTGTAACAAGTAGGTTGAAAATATACTTTTGGGGGTGGCTAATAGCAGTTATGGGGGGATACTCAGGTTTTTGCACATTTGGAAGAAGCATGCTCTTGGTCACCTAGGAAGTATGTAGATGTCCCCAGACTCCACAGAGAGATAAGACTCCCATGGGAGATGGGCTAATTCCCTCTTTTTGGGATCCAGGATCTGGTATAAAAATGGGACTCTTAATTTTGGGAGTCTGTACTGCTTATTAAGCTGTACAAACTGCATGCTTTCCTGGTCCTGTTCTTCCAAGGGCTCCACCTTGAAACCAGCAATTCAATTAGAAAACTGGCAAATGAAAAATCTTACTGGGAATCTTCTTCTGTCTGTATATTTATATGTGTTGTGTGTGGTGATATAAAAGAGCTTTGATTAATGGCTTAAAAATAATAAATGCTGAAATCAAACATTTTGTCAGAAAAGTAAAAAGTGGAATGCCTCTGAGATCACATGACTTAAGTAATCTTTGGAAAACAAAAACAGTTTTACAAGCAAGGTATGTAAGGAAAGTAAAATGTGTTTCTGGTAAAAGATTATAAGAAGGCATGGATATATGGATTATTTTTTTTTGCCTAGATTCAAAAGTTGAAGGATTGTTTTAAATTGGATAAGATAAAGCTAAAAGTTTAAGTAAGTTGTGGAAGGCTTATAAAAAGTTAATCTTGTAAAAGAAATTCTGAATGTGTACATATTAGCTAAAGTTAAAGGTATTATTTGATTTTTCCATAAATTGAACATTGGAATGTAAGCACATCAGGTGTTTCTCAGAGCACTGATCTGCTCTTTCACAAGAAATTATAAAGGGTTATAAGAGATTTATAATTCACTGTTAGGGAAGTGACAAAAAAAGGTTTATAAGAACCTTATCTTATGGTCAAACTGATTAAGATTGAATAAATTTGTCTATAAGGTTTTATTAAGAATTGGTTCAACATTAATAGTACACTAATGCAATGGTAAAATTTGGCTTATTTGGTATAAAAGTCCTACAGGAAGCATTTTAAAATACAAAGTTGGCTTTCTTTGGGCTGTATTTGTATAAATATGTTATTGCTATGTGTTCCAAAATTATGGGAAACTCCTACAATTCTCATAGGACTTAATGTTTGTTATTAATAATTATAATTGTTACATAAAATCATTGTATGCCACAAGGGTAACCAAAATTTCCTTATCAATTGTGGCTTTAATAGTGGTTGTCCTAAGACTTTTTGTCAGCCTGGACAATTGTTATCTTGTTTTGGTCCTCTTTAGAAAATGGGTTATAGTCAGCTATAGGACTTTCTGCTGTTAAAAGCAGGTTTCCAATGACTTTGGAAATTGCAACATTAAAATAGAGGGAAAAACTTTCAGGACTCTCAGGGAGAGCTGAAATGTTCATGAATATCAAGTAGAACAGGAGTTAACTGCATAGACTGAACTAATAGAAGACTAAAGTAATTTTTTTTTACTTTTTGCTTAAAATGTTGCTGATCCTTTGTTCTGTTTTTCAAAGTCAAGGAAACTTTTCTCTTGAGTTACTGACAGCATTTAACAATTGAGTAAAGTATAGTCCTATGAACAAAAGTTGGAGCGTATTTGTTTCTCTCTACCTGATTTCCCCAGAATTTGGAACTATTAAGATTTGTGAGTATCTTAACTTAGGGCAACATAGTTATCTGCATAAGTGCAATAAGAATCTGTTTTCTTTTGCAACAGGACACAATTGGAGAAACTGTTTATTTTACCAAGGCTTTGATTGAAATGGCTTGCTTTCTTTTAAGGAATCAGACTTGACTTGTAGAACCAATAAAATTTCCTTGGGAAAAATTGGCCTTATACTTTGTCTACACAATCCCTGTACAGGGTTTATGACCTGTGGTAAGGAAAGAATGTCACTTTCTAACAGGCTCTGGAGGCCCAAGCTTTCCTGGGACCTCAATAGGAGGGGAATTTACTCAGCTTATAGGTATTTGACAGTATAAACCCATGTGTGGGCCCAGCTTTAAAAAAGTCCTATCTGATATTCCTTCTCTGGAACAAAGTTCCATCAAAACCAATTTAAAAAGAGCTTAGGTGACAAATATTCTTGCTGCATTTTATACAAATAATCAGACCAAGTATAATAAAGCAAATCAGTCTTACCATGATTTGTCTTTAGTAAAAATGGGAGATGGGAAACAGAAAAAAATTATGCTTTAAGAACTATGGCATACCTGTTATTAAATTCTAGTCTCCTCAGTTGTTCTTGAGCTTATTCTCCTGACATTTAGACTGACCTTGATTATTACTGTGAACCAATCAGTGATCTCTGACTGCAGCTCAGAAGAAACAAGAGGGATGGGTAATGCAAAAATCTGGATTGATATTCTAATTCCAAACGGGTATTAGAATCAGCTAGCAACCCCACATCAGCTTGATTCCAACTGCTCAGTTAATGGAAAGCCTTCCAATTTAGTTTACTTGGGATAATATTGCTTATTTTCCTTTATTGTTGTGAAATATATTGCTGTTGCACTCTATGTGTAAGAATGCAGTATAAGCTTACTGAATGTTCTCTTAAATTGAACATATATTAATATGCCAGATGTCACTTTTCATTGGCACTCAAGAATTATGAATGGCCCTTGCTATATCAATGATTTCTAACTGAGCTTCTCTCTACCCTGAATGCAAGAGACCCAATAGTTAGGCAGGAATATCATTGCCCCTATTCAACCTGAAGATGTTACAGAAGAAGGATTATCCCTCTACAAGCATTAGGATAAAGGTTTCTCTTATAAAAGGGAAGGGGGAATGTTAGAGATGTTTGAACCAGAGCAACTCCATCTTGAATAAGGGCTAGACAAAATAAAACTGAGACTTACTATGCTGCATTCCCAGAAGGTTAAGGCATTCTTAGTCACAGGATAAGCTAGGAGGTCAACATGACATACAGGTCATATAGGCCTTGCTGATAAAATACTTTGTAGTAAAGAAGCTGGATAAAACTCACCAAAACTAAGATAGCAACAAGAGTGACCTTTGGTCGTCCTCATTGCTACACTCCCACCAGCACCAATGACAGTTTACAAATGCCATGGCAACCTCAGG
Source organism: Colobus angolensis palliatus (assembly GCF_000951035.1). Lineage (NCBI taxonomy): Eukaryota > Metazoa > Chordata > Mammalia > Primates > Cercopithecidae > Colobus > Colobus angolensis. The sequence continues at coordinate 2,402,373 of NW_012119376.1, read as the reverse complement.
AAGTTACCCTATATGGCCTGAAAAGGGGAGGCATGAATCAATCACCCCTTGTTTAGCATATGATAAAGAAATAACCATAAAATGGGCAACCAGCAGCCCTAGGGGCTGCTCTGCCTGTAGAGTAGCCATTCTTTATTCCTTTACTTTGCTAATAAATTTGCTTTCACTTTACTCCATGGACTTGCTTCAAATTCTTTCTTGTGCAAGATCCAAGAACTGTCTCTTGGGGCCTTGGATCAGGACCCCTTTCTGGCAACATAATCAATATCAAAACTAAAGCATTCAGAATATTCATGTGCCAAAAAATACAGTGTCAAAATACAGAAGGCAAAAATTTTAGGCAATTAGGAAATAATTAACAAAACCGTAACACAAGTTTCTGCCACTGACATACCAAAGAAATAATAATCATCTATTGACTTCTGTACTTCAGAATAGTTTCCCAACCTACCAGCACTCTTGTGTCCTTAGATTTCTTAAGCCTTGCATGATTCATGGAGCTTGGGTTGCTGGAATATTCGGGTTGGCCACCTCCAGCCTTGAGCAGCTTTTTCTGGGACTCTTCAGCAAATAGCGAGAAGAGAGGAGTCTGACAGCCTGACCCACAGTCCACGAAACCAATAAATACAATAGCAATGTCTCTGGTGTAACACAATAAGCATGGTCAAAGAATGTCCTGCTGCTTGGGAGTCTGATTCAACAGCCACCTGAAGAGCAATCTGCTGCTGCCTGTCATAGACAAATGCTCATGCAGCTACTAGGGAGTTCATGTAGTGATGCCCAAGCACTAAGTTGTGCAGCTCAAATGGTGGTTGAATGATAGGGTAGATGAGCAAGAATCTGCCCAGGAAGCAGCCCTAAATTTCTCCTATCATATATTTTGGATACATCCATGTCTTTGTGGTTGATGTGCCTTCCAAGCCAGCAGCCAGCAGTCTGTCTGTTCTAATGATGTACATATAATCCACAAATTAGAGCTTTATAGTTATTTTAAAATATTGATATAAAAACTTTAATTACATGTAAACCCATTTGCTTTATCACAATTTATTTCAGAAAGTATTTGGGAAATAAAAGAAAGAACTGTTAATATCATTGAATATGATTTTAACTGTTGTAAAATTTTGAGTGGCAATTTTCAAATTTTTTAATTTGTTTTATCTGCTTGTAGAAACAAAGGTTAGTACAGCATGGGGAAAACCATCCCCATGATCCAATTAGTTCCATCTGGTTTCTCCCTTGACATGTGGGGATTATGGGGATTCTAATTCAAGATGAGATTTGGGGGGAACACAAAGCCTAACCGTACCACCACCATTAGACTTTCTTCCCTAAGGTCTAAACAGAAGCTAGCCTTTTCAAAGACTCCACATTGATAATGTTGACTATTAGCTTGTGTTCCCAGGTAGAGAACAAAGACACGATGAAGTTAATAATTTCCTCACCCCTCCCTGAGATGTATGCTTCCTCTATTCCCATTTTCTTCACGTGTTCACCTTATCTTATGTATAATGTAGATTTACTGGGCACTAGCTAAAGTCTTACAAGTATATAACCAGTCTTCTCACTATGTCCCACCACCCACCCCCACCTTCTTAAGGAAAATATATAAATACTGATATGGTTTGGCTATGTCTCCACCCAAATCTCGACTTGAATTGTATCTCCCAGAATTCCCATGTGTTGTGGGGAGGAACCAAGAGGAGGTAATTGAATCATGGGGTCAGTTTTTCCCATGCTATTCTTGCAGTAGTCAGTAAGTCTGATGAGATCCGATGGGTTTATCAGGGGTTTCCACTTTTGTTTCTTCCTTATTTTCTCTTGCCACCACCATGTCAGAAGTGCCTTTCACTTCCCACCATGATTCTGAGGCCTTCCCAGACATATGGAACTGTAAGTCCAATTAAACCTCTTTTGCTTAGCAGTCTTGGGTATGTCTTTATTAGCAGCATGAAAACAGACTTATACAAATACTAAACCTACTGAGAACTCCACTGGAACAAATGGCCACAGATCCATCTGTGACTAGTGTTTTTCCGGGTGCATCCTCAAGCAGGCTCAATAAACCTTGATTGATTGGGACATCTGCTGCAATCACTCATTTTGTTGTCAAGGGCCATAAAAAATGAATTTACAGGAAATGATAGGAATGAAATGAAAAATATAAAGAATAGAATGGAAGTTCTAGAACTAGAAAATATAATATCTCAAATAAAATATCTCTAATGACTTAACAGCACATTAGAGACGGTAGAAGAAAGACTAAGTGAACTTGAAGACAGAGCAATACAAATTATCCAACCTCAAGAAGAGAGTACAGGATTAACAACAACAAAATATGTATAGTGCCTCTGGAACCTGTAGGGAAATATAAAAACTCTAATATATGTTTAATTAGCGTTCCAGAAGAGGTAAGAAAAGGAAAGAGTGAGGAAACAGTTGAAGAAACATTTACTGAAAAGTTTAAAATTTGGTCAAAAATACTGACATAGAGATCAAAGAAGCCCAGTGAACCTCATACAATATAACTTACAGATAAAGATGCACACACACACACACATACACACACATACACACAGCCCTACCTCAGTGCATCATAGTCAAACTGGATATGATAAAGGATTAAAAAATCTTGAAGGAAGTGAGAAGAAAATGACACAGTGCACAACAGGAAGTGACAGAAGAATGACGGTTGTATTAGTCTCTTCTCACACTGCTAATAAAGACATACTCAAGACTGAGTAATTTATAAAGAAAAAGAGGTTTAATGGACTCACAGTTCCACATGGCTGGGGAGTCCTCAAAATCAGGGCTGAAGGCAAAGGAAAAGCAGTCACGTCTTACATGGTGGCAGGCAAGAGAGCTTGTGCAGGGAAACTACCATGTATACAACCATCAGATCTTGTGAGACTTATTCACTACCACGAGAACAGTATGGGGGAAACTGTCCCCATGATTTAAT
>NW_012119376.1:2375900-2398826 GCF_000951035.1 Colobus angolensis palliatus | reverse complement strand
GTGGCACATGCCTGTAGTCCCAGAGGCTGAAGCAGGAGAATCGCTTGAATCCAGGAGGCAGAGTTTGCAGTGAGCTGAGATTTCATGTCACTGCACTCCAACCTGGCAATAGAGCAAGGCTCCATCTCAAAAAATTAAAATAAAAAATTTTAAAAAGGTGGTAAACAGAAAAGGCTATAATTTTTTTCTTCTATTGTTTTTCTGAAAATGTATATGACTATTTACAGAATAAATTATAGTACCATATTGTGAGGCATACAATGTGTATAGATATAATGTATATGAAAACTTGTACATAAAATGGGAGTAAAATATATTACACTTTTGCAAGACTTTTGCATCTCATATCTCATATGGAATAGGACAATATTAATGCTAAGTATATGTAATAAGTTAAGAATGTATTTCACAATCCTTACAATACTTTATATTGTAATTAAATAAATAATGCAAAGAAATACACTAAAAACCAGTAGAGAAGCTAAAAATGAATCTCACAAAATACAGCTATTCAAAAAACGCAAGAAAAAGGTAAGATTTTAAAAACAATAGCACAATTAGAAAAAATAGCAGACATAAATCCAGCTATGTAAGTAATTATATTAAATGAAACTGAAACACTCCAATTGAAAGACAGATATTGTAAGTGGATTTAAACTGGAAAAGGACCCAATTCTTTGTCATATACGAGGAGCAATTTAAGTGTAGGGCACAGAGAAGTTGAAAATAAAAGAATAGGAAAAGATACACCATAAAAACAGTCAGATAAGAAAGCTAGAGTGGCTGTAATAAGATCAGACAAAGTAAGCTTTAAAATGAGAAATATTATCAGCAATGAGGAAAAATATTTTAAAATGATAAAACAGTCAATTAGAAAAAAACAACAATCATGGATGAGTGGGTGTCCAATAACAAACCTTCAAAATACGTGAAGAAAAAACTGACAAAATTAGAGAGTAATAGCCAAATCCACTATCATAGATTTTAGCAATTGTTTCAGCAACTGCTAGAACTTAACAAGAAATAAGCAAGAATAAGGAAGATTTAAACATGATTTATTGTCATGACCTAATTGACACTTATATAACAAATAATCCAACAACTATAGAACACATCATTCTTCATTCAACATTCCTAGCTATCAGCCTCAAAAGATGAAAAAATATGATCAAATTAAATCCAAGATGAGTAAAAATATGATATAAAAAAGGGCAGAAATCAATGAAGTAGAAAATCTAAAACAATTTTTGAAAATTTAAGAAAGTCAAAAGTAGGTTCTCACTATTTCTATTCAATATTGTACTGGAAGTACTAGACAGTTGACCACTGCAAGAAAAAAAATAAATGCATAAAGATTAGAATGGAAGAGGTAGGTCACTCTTTAATAAAACATTCAATTTTTATTTTAGATGTACACATGCAGGTTTTTTATATGGATATGTTGCATCCAGGTAATCAGCATAGTACCCAACAGATAGTTTTTTAACCCATGCTTCCCTCTCTACCTCCCCATCTAGTAGTCCACAGTGTCCACAGTATCTGTTGTTCCCATATGTCCATATGTGCTCAGTGTTGAGCTTCCACTTATAAGTAAGAACATGAGATATTTGGTTTTCTGATTTTGCATTAATTCACCTAGGATAATGGCCTCCAGCTGGATCCACGTTGCTACAAAGGACATGACTTCATTTTTTTTATGGGTGCATTGTATTTCATGGTGTATATGTACCACATTTTCTTTTTCCAATCTGCAATTGATGGGTACCTAGTTTCATTCCATGTCTTTACTATTATGAATAGTATGACTATGAACATATAAGTGCATGTGTGTTTTTGGTATAATAATATACTCAGTTATGGCATTGCTGGGTTGAATGGTAGCACAGTTTTAAGTTTTTGTGAAAACTCCCAGCTGCTTTCCACAGTTACTGAACTGATTTATATTCCTATCAACAGTGTATAAGCATTCCCTTTCCTCCACAGTCTCATTAGCATCTTTTATTTTTTGACTTTTTAACAGTAGTCATTCTGACTGCTGTGAGACAGCATCTCACTGTGGTGTTAATTTGCATTTCTCTGATAATCAGTGATTATGAGCTATTTTTTCATGTTTGTTGACCATTTGTGCTCTTTTGAGAAGTGTCTGTACACATCCTTTGCCCATTTTTTGTAGGGGCTATTGGTTTTTTGCCTGTTGATTTGTTTATATTCCTTACAGATTCTGAATATTAGACCTTTGTCAGATGCATAGTTTGTGAATATATTCTCCCATTCTGTAAGTTGTCTATTTGCTCTATTGATAGTTCATTTTGCTGTGCAGAAATAGTTAGTTAAATTAGGTCCCATTTGTCAATTTTTGTTTTTGTTGCAGTTGCTTTTCGGGACTTAGCCAAAAATTATTTGCCAAGGCTGGGGTCAAGAAGGGTATTTCCTAGATTTTCTTCTAGGATTTTTATAGTTTGAGACCTACATTTAAATATTTAATCCATCATCAGCTAATTTTTCTATATGGTAATAGGTAAGGGTCCAGTTTCATTCTTCTGAATATGGCTAGTCAGTTATCCCAACTCATTTATTGAATAGGAAGTCGTTTCTCCATTGCTTTTAATTGGCTTTGTCAAAGATTAGATGGTTGTAAGAGTGTAGCTTTATTTCTGCATTTTCTATTCTCTTCCATTGATCTGCCTTTTGTGCCAGTACCATACTGGTTACTATAGTCTTATAGTTTGAAACTGAGTACTGTATTGCCTCCAGCTTTGTTCTTTTTGCTTAGGACTGCTTTAGCTATTGTGGCTCCTTTTTGGTTCCATATGATTTTAAAAATAGATTTTTCTTTTTTTAATTCTGTGAAGAACAACATTGGTAGTTTATAGAAATAATATTGAATCTGCAAATTGCTTTGGCCAGTATGGCCATTTTAACAATATTGATTCTTACAATCCTTATTGCATGGAGTGTTGTGTAGTTCTCCTTGTAGAGATCTTTCACCTGTTCAGTTAGCTGTATTCCTATGTAGTAGATCACTTTTTATTTACAGAAAACTTGATTATGTACATAGAAAATAGTAAGAAATTCACAATGTAAATACAAAAGTAAGTAAGAGATTTTATCAAGGTCACAGAATGTAGTCAATAGAGAAAAATATTTGTCCTTTTATACACTAGGAGTAAACAATGGAAAAGATAACATCTTTTAAAAAATGGCTTTAAAATAACATCAAAATCATAAAATACTTAGGAATACATTCAAGAAGACATGTAAAATATCTACCTTGAAAACTATGAAACATTGATAAGAAAATAAAAAGACCTAAATAAAGAAAGAGCTATACTATGTTCAATAGACTGCCAGATTTAAACTTTTGAAGGTGTCAGTTCTCCACAAACTTTTCTATAGAGTCTAAGCAATCACAGCCACAATCTCAGAAGGCTTTAGAAAAAGAATTTGAGAAGGTGATTTGGAAATTTATATAGAAATGAAAAAGACCTAAGAGTGCCAAAACAATCTTGGAAAAGAGCAAAATTAAAAGACTTACTTTACTTGAATTTAAAATTTACTATCATCATCAACACAGTAAGACATCATCAGGATATATGAGTCAGAATAGACTCACAGTTCGACAGAAGAAAATATAGAGCCCAGAAATAGACTCATATTTGTTCAGTCAATTGGTTTGGACAGCATTTTTAACAAATGGTGCTGAAACAAGTAAATACCCACATGGAAATAAACAAACAAATCCTTGATTCCCTGCCACATACACACACACAAATCAAGTTGGATCATAGATCAAATCATAAAAACTTAAACCGCAAAGCTACTAGAAAACAAAACAAAACAAAACAAACAAACAAACAAAAAAGCAACCCAGGAGGGTCAGACTCAGTGGCTCATACCTGTAATCCCAGCACTTTGGGAGGCCAAGGTGGGCGGATCACCTGAGGTCAGGAATTCAAGACCAGCCTGGTTAACATTGCAAAACCCCATCTCTACTAAAAATACAAAAATTAGCTGAGTGTGGTGGCACACACATGTAATCCTAGCTACTCGGGAGGCTGAGGCAGGAGAGTCACTTGAACCCAGGAGGCAGAGGTTGCAGTGAGCTGAGATTGCGCCACTGTACTCCAGCCTGGGTGACAGAAGGAGACTCCATCTCAAACAAAACAAAACTCAGGAGAATATCTTAAAGAACTGGGTGTAACTAAAGATTTCTTAGAACATGAAAATAGTAACAATAAAAGCAGAAGATTAGTAAGTAAAATTTCATGAACCTCAAGACTGTTTTCATTGAAGAACAATGTTAGGAATATGAAGAGGCAAGCCACAGACTTACAGAAAATATTCTCAATGCATATATCTTGTGTAGAAAATATAGAGAGAACTTCTACAAACAACTCAATGAATTATTGGCAAAAAATAGAATGAACTTGTCAAAAATGAGGCTATTTGAATGGCCAATAGCATTGGAAAGATTTCTCTACATCACTAGTCATCACTGAAATGCAAATTAAAATCACAATAAGACACCACTTTGCATGCATTAGAATGGATAAAACTAATATGACAAACACAACCAAAGTTGTTGAAAAGACAGAGCAACTAGAATTCTCATACATAGCAGATGGGTGTGAAAATGACACAACCACCACCGCCGTTGAAAATGGTTTGGCTGTTTTTCATAACGTTATACATACACGTAGCCTATAATACAGCAATTATGCTAAAAGATATTTACCCAACATAAACAAATGTGTATGTATATGTGTATATGTGTTGTAAAGACTTGAACACAATGTTCCTAGAAATGTTTTTCATAATAACCTCACATAGAAAAACTGGAAATAATATAAAGATCCATTGATAAGGGAATGGATTACAAAATTATGGTACATTCATGAAACAGAATTTTAAAAAAGATGAATTATCCTTAATTTTAAAAAAGGATGAACTATCATTATAACAGCATAGATGAAATTCACTGACATATTGAGCTGTAAAAGAATACATTCTCTATGATTTCATCTATATCATGTTCTAGCATAGGAAAAACTATTCCATTACAGAAAAAATTAAAAAGCAGTTGTCATTTGGTGGTGGAATATTAACTGGTAAGCAGACAGGAAACTTTCTCAGGGGATGGATGTGCTGTTTATCTTCACAGCGGTTCAGATCCCAAGGCTGCATGTGCTTATCAAAATTCATTGAATTGTACACTTAAGATATGGGCATTTTACAATATGCAAATTTTATGCCACACCAAAAGAAACAGAACATAAACAATATTGAACTCCATTGAATATGCTTGGGTAGTTTTTTCACAGAATTTGAAGCTAGGAATTCTAATTTATACTCTATGTATTCTATTACTGAGCAAACAAGTAAGTCTACCACGGATAATGGAGACAATTTTCTCAACTGTTGGATAAGGGCATTATAAATATGGAAAGCATTAAAATGATAATGTAATGTGTGGTGTTGGATTGGAATTGGAAATGTCAATATTGACTCATTACAGATAGGATGGATGGTTAGATAGATAGACAGATAGAGAGACAGACAGATGAGAAGAAAAAGCTCTTCTTTATAGTGGAAAGCCAACCAATAAATCCATAAAGAGCCACAGAGTTAGAAAAACATGAATGCATGATAAAACTAAGTGGTTAAAGTTAATTGGGGAAGAGGACATTTACATAATTGGAAAGTATCTCCTCAAAATTGCTCCAGAGAGTAGAGATCTATTGGATACTTCCTCAACTTGGGATTAAAGTTAATATCCCCAAGTCAACATTATATTTTTTTTTATGATGCACTGAGAAGAGCTCAACATCACTTATTTGGTATTCTTGCCAAAAGTGCATTACCTAAATGCAATAAAGAAGAAACATCATATAAACTCAGATTGACAGACATTCTACAAAATAGTTGCCCTGCAATCTTAAAAATTGACAAGGTCAAGAAAGAAAAGGTAAGACTGAAGACCTGTTTTCCTAATCTTTTATAGACTAAAACATATGACAACTAAATGCAATTCATGATCCTTATTGGATTTTGAATCAAGATTTTAAAAATAGTTATAAAACAGCATTGACAAAAGGTAACATGGAATATACATTGTGGATTAAGTGAGAATATTGTATCAATGTTAAATATCCTGACTTTGATCATTGTAAGAGAATGCATAAATATCTCGGAGTGCAGGGGCACAATATCTCCAACTTGCTCCTAAACAGTTCAAAAAAAAAATTATATATATGTGTACATACACATGTTCATAATGAAATGAGGCAAAATGCAATAACTGTTAAGTCTGGTGTAAATGATATACAGGAGATCTTTGTATAATCCTTGAAGTTTTATCTAAGTTTAAAATTATCTCAAAATAAAAAACTATGGTAAAAATACTAAAAGACTTGAAGTTAAGTTAAAAATATATATATATTAAGTACAAAAGCAGAAATGATGAAATTGAATTTGCACATTTTTATTTTTTGAGACAGAGTCTTGCTCTGTTGCCCAGGCTGGAGTGCAGTGGTGCTATCTTGACTCACTGCAACCTCTGCCTCCCAGTCTCAAGTGATTCTCGTGCCTCACCCTCCCGAGTGGCTGAGATTATAGGCATGCACCACCACACCCAGTTACTTTTTGTATTTTTTAGTAGAGATGGGGTTTCTCCATGTTGCCCAGGCTGGCTTGGAACTCCTGGCCTCAAGTGACCCACCTGCCTCTGCCTCCCAATCCTCCCTGGGATTACAGGCATGAGCCACTGCACCCAGCCTGAGTTTGTACAATTGATAGACAATTTTATAGTTGTCTCTGACAACTGAAACAACAATATATGCATTTTCCAGAAATATTTTGAAAAGAATAACATCAATATTATAAATGAGAAAATAAGCATAAGAATTGATGTAGTAAATTAAAACTTGAATTTTTATACTAGAAGCAGAGAGGAAGAGGGAAAAGCCTTCTGGGAAGATGAAACAGTGCTACGACCTTGTGCTGGGAGGGAGGATGAAGCTCTAGGGGAGAATCCATTTCCTTGCTTTTTCCAGTTCCTAGAGACTACTGGTTTTCTGTGGCTCATGGTCCCTCTCCTTCATCTTCAAAGTCGGCAATGGTGGGCTGAATCCTTATCAAACTGCATCAATCTGATCTGCTCTTTGCATAATTTTATGCACATCAAAGATCGTTGTGATTACACTCAGCCTTCCTGGAGCAGTTAATCTACCTATTTTATAGTCTTCGAATTAGATACCTTAATTCCATCTGCAACCGTCATTTCCTCTTTGCCATGTAACTTATTCACAGGTTCCAGAGATTAGTATGTGAGTGCCTTTTGAGAACCAATACATTGCCTACCACAGTGAGTAGAAAGCCAGGGTGCTCAGAGTACAGAGAGTATGGGAAAGGTTGATAAAGACCACATTAGAGGGGTAAACACTGTGACTATATTACTACTAACACAAAGTCCTCAGTTATTACAGATAAGAAGATGTATAGATCCCCTCTCTCCCAACCCTACTTCCCATCCTGTTTCCCACTAAGTACCTAGAAGAATCTAAAGATTCTTCTAAATATTCTAAAAACCAAAAGGAAATTTCAAATCATCATCTGAATAGCTGGATATGCAAAAGGGCACTTTTATGTAGGAATGTAGGTTGGAAATACCTAAAATGGGAGAACTTATTTTTCTCCTTAGAGAGATGGAGCAGAAAAGAGACAAAAGAAGAGAAGAGGGTGGCAAGAAGGGAATTAGAAATGTGGGAGACTTGCTACAGGATCTTTATGAATGAAGATGTCTAACAGTCTGTGTAATGATTTTCTGCTCCTAAAATTTAAATCTCTAACTTTTGGCAAAGTTTGCTATGTATAAGAAGGCTCTTAGTGAATAGATTTGTTACAGAAATCAGGAACACTGGCTGCATGCACCTCTGGGAGACACCATTGGAGAGATAAACACACACTTTAAGACACAAAATCAACAAGGACAACTCAGTAGAGGCAAAAAGTCCAAATGAGAGGTCACTGTGAGATGGCACGAACTCCCTCTCAGAAACACTGAAGTCTAGGGAAGGCATTCGAGGCAAACTTATTCAGATTTGAAGAGCTGAAAATCTCAAGTTGACATCTAGACCAGAAGTCTGCCCTCTTTCTCTAAAACTGCATGTTTTCAAGGATGCTTGTTTTCAGCAGCATTTCATATTCTCTCATCCCTTTTGCAGCCTCTTTGCCTTGCCAAGACTCCTTTTCCATAATTTTAATCCAGAAAAACTTGATAGCTCTTAGAGTACATAGGTGTAGGAAAGAAATTGGAGTAAAAGAGAGAACATGTTTGCAACTACAAATCAGAGCTGACATGGAAAATAGAGCTTGGGTATCCTGAAATAATTTCACAGGGCAATGTGTGCAGGACAGCATGAAAGTAACCGACATTGAGTTTGGCCAATTTAAGGACTTTCCAATTACTTTGAAAGCCATTGATTGAATTTTCTATTCTGAAATAAATAGTCGTCTAGTGTTCAATTGCTCTGTTCAGGACAGAGACTTACAAAGCAATCAGTAGTTTAGTTTCTTGAACTGTTAGCCAAATTGAAATCACTTCGGTGTCTGACACCTCGTTTTTCATGAAGTTTGGAAATGAGATGTAGTGAGAGGAGATGAGTCTCCAAGTTAGAGAGAGTTCACAGCTCTGGAGGGAGTGAATAGAAGCCAACCACACCCACCCCAAAAAGGAAATGCTTTTCAACACCTATGTATTTTTTTTAAGTTGCATTTTGTGTGTCATTTTAAACAAAAACAGCTTGACACACTCTGTAGTGTCATGCACTAGAGCTGCTTTTCCTACATTTTATTTTCTGATTTCCCAGGATTTAAATTTTTCCCTTCCATTTCCAACTATATTTATCTTGAGTTAGAACTGTTGCTCCCCTCAATGAAAGTGCCAGAAACAAGGCCCTCCAGCATTTTGATGGTCTCCAGCAAAATGGCCAGAGGAATAGCTAAGACTTTCTACTTTGCTTCTAATTCAATAGGGACCTGTATCATGAGCACTCAAGTGCTTATTCCATAGCCTAGGAGTTGAAATATTACATAAAATGCTATTGAAGATTCCCTTTTAAAGTTATATGGAAACATGGGTTAATTACCAAAAAGAAGGACTATGAACTGAAGTGAGTATTCATATAATGAAATAGTACATCCATAAATGAGCCAGAGTTTTTAAAATGAGACGAACGGTCAATTCTGTTGCCTGTAAAATCACTTTTGAAGACATTATTTATATGCAGCTTTTACTAACATCTCACTGTGATGTGTAAAATTCCTACTCCCATTGAGAACAATGGAATTTGATCTGGACCACATGACAAACAAACGATTCTCTATAAGATATTTGTTTATGCTAACAGGTCCTTGGCTGCTCCCATGTAAGAAATCAACATATTATGCACAGAAATAAATTTATTGCAGGTTCACAATTCTCATTTCAAGAGTTTCTTGTTTTTAATTCACAAGTTCCTCCAATCCTTACTAAATACTTGCAATATTTGTTTTGTAAAATAAGAAACAAGATCAAGCAATACCGTTTACAATGGTCAATATGTCCTCCAGTGTTGAAATCAGGATTGAGAGTTTCTGTTTCTGTCTAACCTATGTTATTTCCTGATTCTTTGCTGTGTTTTATGAGTACATATTTGGAAACAACTTGGCCCTAATTCTCCCCTCCCCACCCTCGATCTTTCTTTCTTCCTGCCCCAGAATTTTGATTTAAAGGGTGGCAACAGATGGTCCATGTTGGTTGAGACTTGTAGGATGACCAGTATTGTGAGGAAAAAAGCAACATTAGGATAAAATAAGAACGAGAACTGAATGAAACTGAATGAGAACTTCAGAGATGCGTATATAAATCACATAGGTGATTGCCAATTGAGAGAGATAACTCTTTTTATAAAGGAATAGATGGAAATAAACACACTTAAGACCCACAATGTTCTCTTATTTAATTTTCAGAAAATTATAACCTTGGCCAGGCACGATGGCTCAGGTCTATAATCCCAACACTTTGGGAGGCTGGGGCAAGAGGATTGCAACCAGTTCAAATCCAGCCTGGGAAACACAGGGAGACTCCATCTCTACAAAAACATTTAAAAATTGGCCGGGCATGGTGGGTGGATCACTTGAGTTCAGGAGTTTAAGATCAACCTGGCCAACATAGTGAAACCCTGTCTCTACTAAAAATACAAAAATTAGCTGGAAGTGGTAGCGCACATCTATAATCCCAGCTACTCAGGAGGTTGAGACATGAGAATAGCTTGAATTCAGGAAGTGGAGGTTGCAGTGAGCCACAATTGCGCCACTGCACTCCAGCCTGGGCTACAAAGGGAGACTCCATCAAAAAAAAAATTAAAAATTATCAAGTGTGGTGGCCCATGCCTGTGGTCCCAGCTACTCAGCATACTGAGACAAGAGGATTGCCTGAGCCCAGGTGGCTGCACTCCAGCCTGGGTGTCAGAGTGAGACCTTGTCTCAAATATATACATATATATATATATGTGTGTGTGTGTGTGTGTGTGTGTGTGTGTGTGTGTGTGTGTATTCATGTTTTTGGATAAGAAAACCAGGGCCAGAGAGGTTGGGTTATTGTTTAAAGTGAAACAACAAAAATGAGTGACGGCATCCATATTAAACCCACAGCCATCTGGCTTCAGCATCTATCTTCTTTGATGAGAAACACGGAGAAGTGATATATTTATGGATTCACAGGGTCAAAGGGAGGCAGAATTTAATATAGAGATTGAGAATGAAAAGAGAGAGGAGGAGGTTCAGTCAGAATTTCCAATGTTTCCAAAATAAAGAAAAGATACGGTTAAGAATCTGAGCACAGAAGCCAAGAGAAAGATGTCAAGTTGTGTTTCAAGAGGCCATGAGGATAACTAAGAACTTGTTTGTTTGAAATTTAAGGGTCATCCCACAACTGTGCTCTGGTTCTCAATACTTTCTGCTTTGTAGATTTCTAACTCCTCACCTCTTATTCTTTTCTATAACTTCACTCTCTCCATCTCTAGAGACTTCTTTCCATCATACTCGAAATATATTCGTGTATCTTTTCACAACAAACATCTTCATCTTTGTCCTACAGCAGCTGTGGCTCTATTTCTCATGTGCTTCTTTTCAAGCAAACTTCTTGAATTCATTGTTTTCATTTCCGCATATCCTATTCACTCAATCTGGTTTCCGGCTCCCCCATAATCCCATTATCAACAACGTGTCATTAAATCAAACACACATTTTCCTTTGGACTTCAGCTTCGCTTGACCTTTCAGCAGAATTTTGACACTTTTATCATTCTTTGATTTCCTTGACATCACTCCCTCTTGGTTTTCTTCCTACCTCTGTTCACACCTCATTATCCTCTGTAGAGTTACCTTCCTCTACCTGAACTTCAGGCGCTGGTGATTCTGAGTTCTGCCATGGGCCCAATGTCTTTCCCACAATTCTCATCTACCGAGGGTGCCCTTATCCATGCTTGTGTCTTTCATTATCTGACATATGGAGTTATTTCCCTCAAGAATTCCTCAGTCTTATTTCCAACTATCCACTAAACATGTACTCTTATCTCATGGAAACACAAAACCATGCATTTCTAAACCTGTTGTTATATTATTCCCCAAATCCAATATTTCTAGAGGTTTCTACATTAGCAAATCTTTCATTCAATTCTCCCTTGTGCAAGGCAAACTCTGTTTCCTACCTCACCTATTTCCCATTGCATCTATTCAAGTGTCAGATCAATTTTACCTTTTACAAATTATTCAATGTAAATAAGTTCAGCCACTTTGGAAAGCGGTTTGGAGATTTCTTAAAGAACTTAAAACAGAACTACCATTCAACCCAGCAATCCCATTACCGGGTATAAACCCAAAGGAAAAAAAAGACACACACACTTGTTGTTTATCACAGTGCTATTCATGATAGCAAAGACATGGAATCAACCTAGGTGATCAGTGGTTGATTGGATAAAGAAAATGTGGTCCATATACACCATGGAATACTATGCAGCCTGAAAAAGATGAAATCATGTCCTTCACAGCAACATGGACACAGTTAGAGGCCATTACCATAAGTGAATTAATGCAGAAACAGGAAACCATATATTACATGTTCTCAATTATAAGTGTGAGCTAAACATTGGATACTCATGGGTATAAAGATGGCAACAATGGACAATGGAAAGGGAGAGGAAGAGAGAGGGGGCAAGGGTTGAAAAAGTAAGTCTTAGGTACTATGCTCACTATCTGGGTGATGAGATCATTCATATCCTGAACCCCAGCATCACCCAATATACCCATGTAACAAACCTGTATATGTCCCTCCTGAATCTAAATCTAAAATAAAAGTTGAAATTATAAAAATAAATAAATAAATGGCTATTATTCAAAATACTCTACTCCCTTCATTCTCACTTTCACTCTTCTAGCTACAACAACATCATTTCTTGCCTTCACAATAGTAGCCAACCCTCACTGGCCGCTCTGCTTCCAGCCTGTGGTCTTTACCTAATTCTCCATACTGTTCTAGAGTTTCTCATGTCACTCTTCTTCTAAAAATACTTTAATGGCTTCATAGTGTGTTTTAGGTAAATTTCAAACTCTAAAATAGCTTACAAAACTCCGTGTGATCTGATTTCTCCCTCCCTCCTAGCTCATTTGATCCACTCTTCTCCCAATCTATGGCTTTAGCAATGATAGAGTTTCCTGCAATGCTCTTACTCTCCACCACATCTTCTTTCTTTTCCTCTGGCTGCTGTTCATCCTGCATGCCTCAGCCCCAACGTCATTCTTTTAGAGAGGTCTCCCTGGCCCTCAGGCTACATTTGGTTTTGCACTCCCATCTCACCTAGCATTTTCCATCAAACATTATGGTAATTGACCATTGTATTGTCTTCCCCATTGAACTGAGAGCTCCATGAACACAGGGTTTATGGAGACATGCTCACCTCCATATTTGCAACGTGTTGTGCCTTACACATGTAAGTTCATAAATACTTGCTGAACAAGTGAGCCCAAGATAACCACATAAAACCAGGGTGTCTAAGATAGCTGGTCATGAAGGGGTACCTCCAGTCCCTCTACTTTGATCCTGTTGTTTATTCTCTGTTCCACCAATGTCAGGGACAGTGAGTGCATGGTATATAATCTGATTAGAAGTTCATGGAAAAAAGCTGATTAATAATATAATTTTTTGAATGTTTATTTTAGGTTCGGGGATACATGTGAAAGTTTGTTCAACAGGTAAACTCAGGTCACAGAGGTTTGTTGTACGGATTATTTCATCATCCAGGTATTAAACCCAGTACCCAATAGTTATGTTTTCTGTTTCTCTCCCTCCTTCCACCCTCCACCCTTAAGTAGACCCCAATGTCTGTTATTTTTTTCCTTGTGTTCATAAGTTCTCATCATTTAGATCCCATTCATAAGTGACAACATGAAGCATTTGGTTTTCTGCTCCTGTGTTAGTTTACTGAGGAGTTAGTTTGGTGAGGATGATGGCCTCCAGCTCCATCCATGTTCTTGCAAAAGACATGATCTCATTCTTTTTTGTGACTGCATAGTATTCCATGGTGTATATGTACCACGTTTTCTTTGTCCAGTCTGTCATTGATGGGTATTTTGGTTGATTCCATGTCTTTGCTATCATGAACAGTGCTGCAATGAACGTTCACTTTATGCTACAGTGATTTCTATTCCTCTGAGTATATACCCAGTTATGAGATTGCAGGGTCAAATGGTAGTTGTGCTTTGAGCTCTTTGAAGAATCACCATACTGCTTTCCACAATGGTTAAACTAATTCACTCTGTCACCAACAATGTATAAGTGTTCCCTTTTCTCTGCAACGTCACCAGCATTTTTTTTTTTTTTACTTTTTAATTATAGACATTCTGACTAGCATGAGATAGTATCTCACTGTGATTTTTATTCGCATTTTTCTAATGATTAGTGATATTGAGCTTTTTTCATATGCTTGTTGGCAGCATAATAACAGAATTTTTCAATCCTAAAATAAAAAGAAATCTAATCTAGACAGAAATGTCTGGAGGAAATTTGACCATTATGTCATAGACTTACTAAGAAATAAACACAAGCTAATAGTCTTTCATCTAATTCATAATATTATGAAATCCAAACATAGATTTAATGGAGATAACATAGGATAAAAATATAAATAGCTAGACTAACCTATAAATTTTGTTATTATCAAAATATTTACAGGAAAAAATCAAACATCATAACATTTAGAGCAGTAAATTTTGATATCAGAAAAATCAGACTTGGTAGAAATAACAACTATAAAAGAGAAAACTCTAAATGAAAGAACTTATATCTGATAAAAAGTTAATTTGGGTTGCAGGAGTGATCGGGTAAAATCCATAGTAAAATTAATTGAACCCACTGAAAATAATTTTAGTAAGACAAAAATGGTAAAAGAAAAGAATTCAAAATTATTGACTGCTTTTTAGAGAGAATTAAACAATAAACTGGCTTAGTGAATTTTTACCTGGAAAATAATATTTTGGCAACATTATATTACTAAATACATATATATGTGTGTATAAATATATACACACACACATATATATACACACATTGGCACACATACCCCTATATATACTATATATTTGTAATACATAATTAATTGTGTCAACATCCTTGGAGAAAAGAGTAAAATCAGCTGGGTCAAAATAATAGAAATCAAAAGTTTCTGTGACCCACTTGTTGTCTTTTATGGCCAATCTCACTAGCTCACAGGAATGTCAAGTGAGAATCAGAGAATTGCTTGTTGAACACGAAGTCTAAAGGAAAATAACTAATTCAGATTAAAGTATTAATATTAGATAGTAATAGCCTAAAAGGGTGATGTGTTCCTCTTCGTAGCCAGGACTAGATAACCCAAATTCTTTGGTTTCATATTTCATATTTTCAGAAGTACTTTTTTGTGTGTGCCAGATTTAGAATGCAAATTTCACCACTTTACTCCCAACATTAAACTTTTAACTTCCAAGAGACTGGTATTCTCATTTACTCACAAATAGTGTCACATGCAATCCCTTCTTTGCAGTTTTGCTCCCTCTCTGCAATTCTCTCCTGTCCTTTTATCACGTCTAAATCCATGTTTTCTGTTTCACAATGTCTAACCTGATCAATACAGCTTTATATTATTTCACCATCCTGCTTTGAATTTTTTTTGAGACAAGATCTCATTCTATCACCCAGGCTGGACTGCAATGTTGTAATCTCAGCTCACTGCAGCCTCAACCTCCTGGGATCAAGTGATCTTTCCACCTCAGCCTCCAGTAGCTGGGACTACAGGCACACGACACCACACCTAGCTAATTTTTTTTTTTTTTTTGTAGAGACGGAGTTTGGCCATGTTCCTTAAGCTAGTCGCAAACTCCTGAACTCAAGCAAACCTCCTGCCTTGGCTTCCCAAAGTGCTGGGATTACAGGCATGAGCCACCATGCCCAGTCCTGAATTCCTAAATTTTTATAATGTTTACAGACAGTTTCCTAACATTTTCGTTTGCCATGTTTTTAAGAAATAGCTCTCTATGGGGAGGAAAGTATTCTGTCTATTTCTCCTAACTAAACTCCTGAACTCAAGCAAACCTCCTGCCTTGGCCTCCCAAAGTGCTGGGATTACAGGCATGAGCCACCACGCCCAGTCCTGAATTCCTAAATTTTTATAATGTTTACAGACAGTTTCCTAACATTTTCATTTGCCATGTTTTTAAGAAATAGCTCTCTATGGGGAGGAAAGTATTCTGTCTATTTCTCCTAACTAAATAATGAGTTCCTTGAATAAAGGGGAAGACGATGCCTTAGCTCTGCATCTCTCATACTGTCTTGAACATCACAGGCAACTGACGTAAGCCTTTTAGATTCTGAAAAAAAAATGGAAATATCTTTGGAGAAAATGTTATCCTAAGAGATGCATTTCTCCATGAAAACTTAGCAGAAAAATGGGAATATTCTATTTAATTTAAACTAATTAAATACTTCAAACTTTAATAGTTTAAATATTTAAACTAATTTAAGTAGAATAAGTTAAATATTCTATTTAATTAATAACTTCACCTAAAAAATTCTACTAGAACATACAGACCAGAAATTACAAACTAATAGCCTTTGGCCACATACATGTGTTCAGCACTCAAATAATGTTGTTTTCAGCTTAATTCCTCATCAGTCTTTGAAAATCTGAAAAATTCATATTAAAATCTATATTTCTACTTTCTCTTGAAATATCAGAAGTGTTGGCAATACTGGGTTCACGTGGTTTAGCATGGCAACGATTGTCCAACTCAAATGTGGCTGGCCCTTTGATGTGTTTTTTCACCATATTCTCTTCTCAGCTCTCTTCGCTAGTTTTCTATTACTTGACTGATCTAAATAGCCATTTGGGGTTATCTCACTGACTGTTTATGTTATTCTGAGGGGATGATAATGTTTGTAGTTGGTCTTAGAATAACATTTTCCAAGAAGCAAAACTTCCTTCTCATCAGAAATGTGCTTTGCTTTTCTGTCCTCAGACAGGTCAAATAAATTACAACTCAGATCCCGTTCTACTGATGCTTGCAGCAATCCATATAAAAGGCAACATTCTGAGTATTCAAGGAAAGAAACAGAGCTACCATTTATGTGATGAAATCACAGGATGGCTCAAGAAAAAAAGGAAGATATCATTAGTCACCCAGACAGAATGTAAGATCTGAAGGAACTGGCAAAAAGTTCACTAAAATTACAGCAGAGAGGAGCACATGTTTGCTCAAGAAACACAAGGAGATTTAGATCCAGCAAAGACAGAATTCTAGCCCAGCTCTGAGAACAATTGTTTATGCTGTCACATGGAGGATACCTAATTTAGAAAACTGTAATGAACCTCAATTGTCAGGAACTTCTCAGAAACACTGTGCAGCACAATCCAAAGACAATCCAAAAGACACCAAGATTCAGTGGTTTTTAAAAAGTTGGTTGACTTATCATACGAATATGTTGGGGGTAAAATCCAGAAAGGCAGAAAGAACTGTGTTTAATCAAGAGGAAGTGGAGAAAATTATATACATGTATTTTTATATAGAAAAGAAAGAGACGATATTTAGAGCCTTTTGGTAAACATCAAATCCAAGAAGCCTGTGTCTGTCTCTCACTGAGGATATTGTAAAGATTTGAAGTAGCTAAGAATATACCACTAAAAGAAGCACAGTCCTTTGATTCTACTCTCTGTCCCAAAACTATCAGACCATGGGGTTTTTAACAAGTTGTTTAATGAAAAACACTGCTCAAAAAGACTTGGGAGACTCTAATTCTCTTGTTTGTACATCAAGAAACTACAATCCAGATAGGCTACATGATATGCTGAGGTTGTCATGCATTCAGCAATTATTTACTGGATACCTCTTTTTTTTTTTAAGTGGAGTGTCACTCCTGTTACCCAGGCTGGAGTGCAATGGCAAGACCTTGACTCACTGCCACCTCTGCCTCCCAGGTTCAAGCTATTCTCTTACCTCAGGCTCCCGAGTAGCGGGGATTACAGGCATGAGCCACCATGCCCGGCTAATTTTGTATTTTTGGTAGAGGCGGGATTTTATCATGTTGGTCAGGGTGGTCTTGAACTCCTGAACTCAGGGGATCCACCTGCCTCAGCCTCCCAAAGTGCTGGGATTACAGTTGTGAGCCACCATACCCGGCTCCAGATACCTCTTTTTGATGTACAAAGATTAGTTAGTCAAAGCCATTGAGTGCACTCAGTGCACTGAGTGCACTCAGATGTCATAAAATCAATCAGGGAGAAAGGGCAGAAACCCCAAAACAATATGTATTAATAGAATAATAATGTTAATGATAATAATAGTTTCCAGTTACCATATGCTGCAATGTTTCAAATGCTGTGTTATGTGATGAATTTCTGTCACCTCATTTATTCTTCCAAACTTCCTACATGTAGGTCTAACCATCCATACATTAAAGATGCAGTGATTGAAGCTTAGGAATTAAACATATTCTTCATTCATTCAATAAATAATTCTAATTCAAGCTATTTAAAATATATCCCTATATATGCATATATATGTCCAGTAGGAATAAGTGGTATGAAGAAAAACAAAGTAAGGCAACAGGATAAGAAGAGAAGAAAGGTTTCTCTGAGAGGTGATACTTGAGAAGAGACTTAAAGAAAGTGAGGAAAAGAGTTATTTGGGGGAAGAATATTTGAGGCACAAGAATAGAAAGAATAAAAGCCCTAGGTGAGAGTATATATAAGAAATATTAGTTCCCTCTTTCCCATTTCCTAGAAGATAAGATAAATCGGACTTGAATCCTTCTCTCAAGAAACTTATAATTTACTAGAAGGGTAGAACCTGTGCACTAATATAAAAACAAATGGTAGAATATAAAAGAGATAGAAATGAAATTAAAAGTCAAAAGAGATATGTATTTTATTTAACTTGGAAATGGGACCACTGCAGGTTAGAAAACATTGAAAACCTCCCAGAAGTGGCTTTGGAATATTTAAATAAGTAATATTTATCCAAGTAATATTTGGATAGAGGGTAGATTCTCAAGAATGAGGAATACTTTCTAATCAGTGGCTAGAACTTTGCAGAAAAAGTAGAAAAATGCTCTTTGGGAAGAGGATTACAGAAAAAAGTAATTCAATTTGGCCAAAACATAACAGGGATGAGCACAAAAAAAGAGAAAAAACATTTGGAAACACTGAGTGAGGTGTATTCAGTCCAAACTAAGGCACTTGAAAGTAAATCCAGTAGGAGTTGATGACTTATTGAATATAAACATTGAGAGGAAAGGATGAAGTGAAGATGACACTGATGTTTTGCACCTTGGTGACAAGGAGAAAGATGAATAGAAATAAGGAAGCATCTTCCATGCTCCTGATGGAAGAGGAGCATGTTGGTGACCTGGAAGACAATGTGTTTAGTATGTTAAATATGAGCTCTTAGAGCAGTGGTTCTCAATAATGCACATGCATCAAACTTAAAGGAAGTGCTCATGAGAACACTGATTTCTGGGCTCCATCTGTGGAAGTTTACAAATCATAAATACATGAGATTTTCATATTTAGCAAATTCCCAAGCAATTTCGATGCTGCTGGAGCAGAAAGTACACTTTGAGAACCGCTATCTTGGAAGAATATTTAGGCTGACACAGACAGAGGAAAATGCAGGACCAGGAAGAGGTTGCCTTGAGAGTGGCAACTAATCCAATGAAAGCCTGGAGAAAAGTGACAAAGTTTTGCAAAGGTCACTGTGGGCATCTTCTTAGAGTAATGGATGACAACCTAAGTCATTTATTTAGATTTCTCTCAGTTTCATTGTCACACATTTTCTATTCTTAACATGCCAATGACATAGCAACTATCCTAGGATTAAGTGTAGATGTTTCCAAATTACTTTGAAAGTGTTCTGGAAAGCACTATCCAATAGGAACATAATGCTAGCTACATTTATGATTTTTAAATTATCTAATACATTCATTTAAAGTAGTAACAAAGGGGTAAAAAGTAACATGAAATTATATGCAAAATATATTCAATCCAAAATGCAGTAAATACAACAAATTATTAAGAAGATAGTTTACCATTTTTCTATTACATCTTTGAAATCTAGTGTATATTTTACACTTGCAGGCCATCTCAACTTGGACTACCCACAATGCAAGTACCCAATAGTCCTTCCCCTTCTGGGAGGTTTTCAATCTTTTCCAACTGCAGTGGTCACCTGTTGCCAAGTTAAACAAAATATCTACCTCTTTTGACTTGTAATTTCATTTGTATCTCTTTTGTATTCTTCCATGGTTTGGTATTTGTGCATTTGTTTTACCCATCTAGTAAGTTATTAGTTTCTTGAGGGAAGGATTCAAGTTCGCACCCTTACTATAACATAGTGGCTATCATAGAGGATGATGCAGCACTAGAATCATGTGATGGAAATGCCTAATAATAATAATAATGACAGTTATATATGTTTGGGATTTAAAAGCAGCAGTCATGAAAATGAGACCAAACGTAACTTAAATGTTACTGAATGTGACGGTTTAGTAAAGGAAGTTTGGCATGTGTCTATAGGAGTGTTTCTGGAAGAGATTGGCATTTATGTCAGTAGACTAAAGACAGAGATCTGTCTTCACCCAATATGGACAAACACCATTCAATTCATTGAGGGCCTGGATAGAACAAAAGGGCAGAGGAAAGGTGAATTTGTGTGTGCTCTCTCTCGCACACTCCTTTGGAGCTGATATACCCTTTTCCTCCTGCCTTTGGACATTAGGACTGCAGATTCTTTAGCCTTGAATATTGGAGTTAACATCGGCCGCCCCCTAGAATCTCAGGCCTTCAGTCTTGGACTGAGCCATGCTACCAGCTTCCCTGGTTCTCTAGCTTGTGAATGACACAATGGGACTTAGCCTTCATAACTGCATCAGCCGGTTCCCAAAAGAAATTCCTTCTCATATATTTTTATATGAGATAGATAGATAGATAGATAGATAGATAGATAGATAGATAGATAGATAGATTACAGATAGATAGACAGGCAGACAGGCAGATAGATGGAGTTATCTTACTGGTTCTTTTTATCTGAAGAACTCTGACTAAAATACTGATCTTAATTTGTTTAGGCCAGGACAGAAGCCAGAAAAGGTACGTGAAGAGAGAACCAAGCATAAGTGTAAATAGAAGTAAACTGACTTCTCTTCTAGCCATGATGGAGTAACAGAAACCAGATTTACCCTCCTGACAGAAAGATAAAAAAAAAAAAAAAAAACCTGAAAAAATACATAAAACAGTGGTCATTATATTTTAGATATATATATACAATACAGGATATAAGTCCTGAGAGGGAAGAAATAGACAAAGTAAGACTTATGAAGGCATCTGCTTAGAGTTGGGAGAGTTTCTAGGTCATAGGGCAGCGAAGGGGAGCCCAAATAGAGGCTAAAAATCTCTGTGAATTGACAACATTCAGTTTAAAGCCTGAAGAGGACCAGGAGAGAAGAGTTTGCAGGGAAGATCATCGGAGAAGAAAGAATGCATAGAAAGAGAATTCCAGAAATCCCCTGAGCAGCTCATGTGAATCTATGGCTGAGTACTGTAAGAAAATGACCTGGAGTGGGAGGGGAAAAACACCCTAAAGTATTAGAAGGAGCAATCTGTGGAACTCACACAGAGTTGGGAATAGTTTGTGTTCATTCTAGCAAGGCAATAAAAACCGCATAATTCACAGGACATTGAGTAGAGAACACAGAAGGCATTACCTCATAGTGGGAAGAAATCAGCCCTAAACTAAGGCTGCTCTGATTCACATAATAAAGCTAAAAAGTAATCCTCAGAAGAATAAAACTATTACCAAATAATTTAACTTTGTCTTGGAGTAAAATGCAAGAATATTTATAGAACTTCAAAAATACCTAGCACCAAACAAAATAACATACACAATGTCTGGTATCCAGTAAAAATTATCAGGCATCCAAAGGAGCTAGAAATATGACCCATAATGGGGGGGGAGCAGGAATCAATGAATGAGACCCAGAAATTTCAAATTTCAAAGATGATGGAATTAGTAGACAAGGAAATTAAAAGTATTATTATAATTGGATTTGGTCTCAGTCAGTCGAGATTTCTATAAGAGAATGTCATAGATTTGGTGGCTTAACAGAAATTCACTTCTTATGGTTCTGGAGGCTAGGAGTTATGAAAGTTCGTTTCCAGCACAATCAGATTCTGGTGAGGGCCTTCTTCCTGGTTTGTAGGTGGCTACTTTCTCACTGTGCCCTCACATGACAGAGCATGAGAGAGAGAGAGCAGTCAGGTCTCTCTTCCTCCCCTTACCAGGTCCAAACCTCTTAGAGACCATGCCTCCAAATTATATGAATCCAAATTCGGGTTTAAGGCTTTAACATATGAATTTTGTGGGGTACACATTCAGTCCATAGCATATTCCTTATATTCAAAAAGGTAGAGAAAAATTGAGCATGTGAAATAGAAACAAAGTGTGTGTGTGTGTGTGTGTGTGTGTATATATATATATACACTTTTTTTTTTGAGATGGAGTCTTGCTGTGCTGCCCAGGCTGGAGTAAAGTGGTGCAGTCTTGGCTCACTACAACTTCTGCCTCCCAGCTTCAAGGAATTATCCTATCTCAGCCTCTCCAGTAGCTAGGACTACAGGTGCACGCCACCATGCCTGGCTAATTTTTTGTATTTTTAGTAGAGATGGGGTTTCACCATATTGATCAGGCTGGTCTTGAAATCCTGACCTCAGGTGATCTAAGGCATCTCGGCTTCCCAGAGTGCTGGGATTACAGGCCTGGACCACCGTACCTGACCAAGAATGTATTTTTTAAAGACTTCTGGAGATGCTAACTACAATGGGTGGGATTAACGGTAGATTAGACATTGATAAAAAAGAAAAAAAAAAAAAGGTGGGTAAACTTGAAGACATAAAAAAAGAAAATGAAGAAAATGTACAAAGTGAAGCAGAAAATAGAAATAAGAGTTGAAGAGCATTAGTAAGCTATGGGGCAAGTGAAAGTAGTCTAATATATGTGTAATTGGAGTTCTCAAAGATGAGGGGATTGGAAGAAAACATATTTGAAAATTTTATAGCTGAAAATCTTTCATGTTTGAAAAAAACAATAAATGCACATGTCCAAGAATCTCAGTGAACTCTAAATACACAGAACATAAAGGACATTACACCAAGGAACAGCACAATCAGATTGCTAACATCTCGGTTTGCTCAGGCTGCCATAACAAAATATCATAGACTTGGTGACTTACATAATCAAAAGGCATTTTCTTACAGTTCTGGAGACTGGAAATTTAAGATCAAGATGTTAGGCGGAGCAAGATGGCCGA
>NW_012119376.1:2356646-2370610 GCF_000951035.1 Colobus angolensis palliatus | reverse complement strand
ATGTAACAAACCTGCACGCTATGCACATGTACCCTAGAACTTAAAGTATAATAAAAAAAATTAAAAAAAATAAAAAAAAAGATGTTAGCAGGGTCAGTGTATAGTAAGAACTCTCCTTGGGTTGCAGATGGCCAACTTCTTGCTATATGTCCTCACACAACCTTTCCATGGTGCATGCACACACACAGAGAACGTTCTGGTATCTCTTCCTCTTTTAAAAAGGGCACTAATTCCATCACATTGGAGGTCAGGGTTTCAACATATGAATTTTTGGGGAACAAATTTCAGCCCATAATAGCCAAAAAGCAGTAATAATTAAAATATCTTAAAAGCAGCCAGAAAGAAAAGGCAGATTAATATGGACAAACAGAGATAAGGATGATGGCAGCTTTCTAATCAGAAACAATGCAAGCTAGAGAGTGGAGCAATCTCCTTAAAGTCCTGAAAGACAACTCTCAACCTTTTATTACTACCTTTAGACATGTTTTTCTTTTAAATAAAAGGCAGGCTAAAATAGAAAATATAAGTAGGGGTACAGAAAAGACTTAATTAGGAATTATGGGTTTTTAGACCAACAAGAAATAGATCTCTGCAGCTAGTTGTATCATTTGAAGAATATAGTTTTTCTCAACGCTTACAGAAGAATCTAGAATAAGAAAACTCATTTAGAAACTCTATTTTCTCTCTCCAATCTTGATTCCTATTATATTTGAAACAGGTGTCTCCAACCCAACTTTATATAATAAGAGGTTGTTTGCAAAGAGATTTTCATACTTGTTAGAAGTCTAACAGCTTTCATTATGGTAAAATTTAGCCCTCACCACCTGCTTTAATCAAAACAAACATTGCAGAGTTCTCTTCACTGCCCCGCCAAAACCAAAAAACAAATAAAACTCCCATTACTTTACCTTCCTTCAAGTTGAATAATGTTTGTGGCTAGATAAGACTTTTCTGACTCCCTGTTCGGACTCTACCAACAAGAAAAGAAAATGAGTGTGCCATATGCCAAACTTGCCATCGAATTCTGGTTCAATTTCTCAACTGTTTCATATTTAAACTTTAATATAATTAAGATGGTGACTCTCAAAGTACCTTACAGAGAAATAAATTACTCACTTATCTCTGCTAAACCATATAATAGTACTATACATTGTTAGATCTGGGAAGGACTTTTATTTTACAGGTGGAGAACTGAGGAAAGTGAAATGAACTCTCTGTGGTACTAATAGGTTTTAAATGGTGGTTTTTCCATCAGAGGCAATGTGTTAACAATGGAAAAGGCACAAACTTTGGAGTTGGGTGGACCAGGATTTGAAGATTTGAAGTCTATCTCCATGTACTATGTGTACATGGACAATTTACTTAACTCATTAAGCCTCACACTCGTTAACCATAAAATAGAAATGTTAGCCAGCTACTTACAGTTGTAATAGAAATTAGTGATTACACACACACACACACACACACACACACACACATATGTATATCAGGGTCAAACCTTATGCACTAACAATTGAGTTGCCTAACTATAACTTTATTCTTTATTTCTTTATATCAGAATTCAACTCTTTCCTAAAACTCCAATCTCCACAGAGTAAAAAAAATTATTATTCTACCCAATTTTAATAAATCTACAGCGATCATTGACCTTTAAAATCAAATTATTATTTCAGTTGCTTTCCAATTCTTAGCCGCTTTGGGGAGCATATTCAGTCTTTGAAAGTTTCTTCCCCTATCTCTATTGTCAACTCCTAGGTTGATCTAAGTTCCCAGAGAGATTCATGTGTTGCCCTCTTCTGGCACCAGAGAAAAGTAAACAATCCTCATGGGCTTGAGTTGGAGAAATCTTACCCTCCTAATTTTAGGCATGAACCCATGTCACTGGGCATCCTCAGCTGATACCACTGAAGTTGGTCTGGCCTTACTGGTCTTTTGGGCATTATGCCAACATCAGTCACTAAAGACAAGGAACTTAGTCATTGCCTCTAGATGGCAACTCCCTGCCTTCTGCAGCTTCTTCATCTCCAATTTGGCTTTAGTCATTTAGTCACTCAGTTCTCACTGTGCTTCCCTACAGCCTCCTCAGGTGCTTGGAAACAATCAGCTGCTTTCCCTAAAACTCCCCTGAATCTTTTTTTGAGCCCACTTGCTAGAAGTCTTCCCTGGTCATGACAACTTGACTATTGCCACGCTATGCTGGTTTCTGAGGCTCTCATATTTCCAAACAGGAAGTGGAATGCACCTGCTTTGCAATTGTCTGAGGTTTATATTGCCTCACATCTTCCATCGTGGTACAAAGCCAGGGAATGACATATGCTAGTTCCGAAGGAACTCAAGTAGTGTCTCTGCCCTTAGTCTAGTCTTCTCTAACTTTCTCTCCGAACTTCTCCCTAATTCCAAAGGGTATTTTGTTTCCCACCCTGTGGAGATGGTTGCGTGGTGGGGGATGGGGGAC
Organism: Colobus angolensis palliatus; assembly: GCF_000951035.1. Taxonomy (NCBI): domain Eukaryota; kingdom Metazoa; phylum Chordata; class Mammalia; order Primates; family Cercopithecidae; genus Colobus; species Colobus angolensis. The sequence continues at coordinate 2,368,155 of NW_012119376.1, read as the reverse complement.
TTCCTTTGTGCTGAGCTTCACTTTTTCCCTGCTATGTGATTTATACCATAGCCAAAGATTTTTTTTTAGTTTCTCTAAATCCTCTCAAAATTATGGAGGCCAGAAGTCCAACCTTAGTATCACTAGGCTAATAGCAAGGTGTTGGCAGGGACACTTCTGCAGCTCTGTAGGGGAGAATTCATTCCTTGTCTCTTCCATACTTGAAGCCAGTTCTTTGGCTCATGGTCCTTCCCACCATTAAAGCCAGCAATACAGTATCTTCAAATCACTCCCTCTGCTCCCATCATCACACCTCCTTCTGCCTTCTGAGTGTGTCTAATCTTTCTCTGCCTCTGTCTTAGAAGAACATTTATAATGGCATTTAGTATCCACCCAGATAATGCAGAACAATCCCCTCATCTCAAGGTCCTTAACTTAATCACACTAGAAGGTAAACTTTCCATAGATTAGGATCTGATAACTTTGGGGGGCGGGGTCACCATTCAGCTCACTCCAGCTGCCAGTGCAATTAAATGGTGAAGAAAATCTTTTCAACAGACTGTACTGGAGCACTGGATATCTATATGGAAAAAGACAAGGTATCCCTATTTCACGCTACATGTACAAATTAATGGATGATAGTATTAAATGTAAAAGATAAAACTATAAAGCTTCTAATATCAGTAATTTTTCTGAATTGATATTCCTCAAAGCAACTAGTATAGTGTGTGGTGTAAGAGAATTACGTGCGCATTTAATCACCTCATTGTCCCATTCATTCATTTAAATGTTGAAGGGAAGTTTTAAACATAATGTATTTATACCCTTTCTGTTATAATAGGAATGTACTCCAATTTATAAAATGCATACACTGGAATAGGAAACTTCATATTAATTAAATAAGTGTGAGGATGGCGAAATAAAGTGTTTGAGAACAATTAAGCCAAGAAAGAGATTAGTAAATAAATTGCATGCTGAGAGTCTCAGGTCAAGTGACTTAAAATCTGACTCTTCTGTCTGCTGGCACAGAGGACATAACATATAGTATTCATAAAATGTTAAAGCGTCTATAAAATAAAAACATACTTGCTACCCAAAAGAATCAGAGTTTTCTTGATACTGAGACCCAGAAAAAATTTCTCCCTGAGTCTTCATGAAGAGAAAAGTGGTCTATAGTGAACACTTCCTCGATATCAGTCCTTCAATTAATTTAATAAAGAGCTTCCAGGACAATATCTCAGGATGCCCCTCAGTGTAGGCAGATGGACTAAAGCCAAAGTGCACCTCAATAAAGCCAGTTGTATAGAGATTCAAATAATTGCCCAGGTCCTATAGCTATCTAATAATTGAGTTTCATCCAAAATGAGTAGGTATTATGCAAAAGAAAATAAAAGGGATTTCCTGTTCAAATGAGTTTGAGAGACTGGGCTAAAAATGTTCAAGAGAGTAAACCTACTAAAAGTGTGTGGTGAACTTAATCTTTACTCATTTAGTTAATACTTAGGGAATAGGCTCACTGGTTCTTAGAGAAGAAAACACACAAAAAAACAATTCTTCATGCAATTGTCTGATTTAAAAAAAAGCAAAAAAAAAATGTTCAAGAGAGTTCATTTTTGCAGGACGTTTCAGAGCCTTTAAAGATAGAATGAAAAAGTTAATTTCTGTGAAAGTAAAAGCAACTAATTTTGAATGTGCAAAGTAACATCACAGTTTCCCAAACTTCCCTTCCCTGAAGCTTTCTGCTTAGAGAACAAAATGCTTCACTCTTCACTAGACCAGTTGTGTCTTAAAACACAGATAAGACCTGCTAATGCTGGGTTCCTGAGTGCTTGCTGGGGTATCAGGCCTAGTTCCAAAGTCAGTTTCTCTCTGGCAGCAGAGCCCCTTTGCTCCCCATTTTGATGCACACAAGCATTCTATCAGGAGGGGAGAGCACACGTTGAAATGACGACAGATTTCCCAGTGCTGGATATGTCATGTCCTCGTGTTCCAAGAAAGGTCAACAAAGTTAAAGCTGCAATTTTCAAGGAAGAGAAATCATCCATGAACTTCCTTTATTAGACATTCTGTGCTCCTGTATTTTATAAGCAATATTATCTGCCAGACTAATTCTTTGTCTAGGCTAGTCTAGTCTTGCCCTGAAATAGCTGAGAAAGAGGCCTCGATGGCTTATTCTCTAACCTATAGTGTTTCCATCTATTATGATTTAAGGACACGGGGAAAGAAATGTCTGACCTAAAACATCCACCTGCTTTTTGAGTGGTACTGTTGTTGCCATAATCAGAGACACATACTGCCCCTTGGGTCCATCTCAGGTAAATTAAGATGCGATCAAATACTTGAAGTGTGGTCTCATTTCTTAGACTTCACCAAGTAAGAATTAAAGAGCAGGTACTTTTAGGAATGGATCACTGAGAGATACTGAATAAAGTCTTGGAAAACAACTAAATGCAATAAACTCAAAGAAACGCAGGCCTAATGTGTGGCTAAGCCAAACGAGTTTGATGGACAATAAAGTTCTGTAAAGACAGGAGACCATAGCTATGAATTCATCTACTGTAGGGAAGGGAGCAAAGGTACCCAGAGTTAAGAAAGAAGAGTTAAGGCCAAAACGTAGAGAGGGAAGTAGGTGGTTTCTAAACAGAGGTTAAATTTAGCATCTAAGAGTTGAGAGAAGAACCAAAGATGTACCAGATTCCAAAAGCACAGTCCAGTGGGTATCTTCTAAAAATTGGCATAGTCCAGAGAGAACAGATCTGGACTGCTAAGCTGGCTGGGCTAGCCGAGAGTAGTCAGCTTACAGTGCAGCACAAATGGACATATTCCCATAAGAGAATATGAATACTGAGCCGTGATCAGCCTCTCTTCTTTCTTACTTTTAGAAATGCTGTGTAGGATAACTTGAAATGGACTAGTCAGGAGGTATGTCTCCCTAGGCTACTTTAACTGTTTAACTATAATGAAGACAAGAACCTCAAGGAGCATTCAAAAAGAATCTTACAACTGGCTTTCATAATTCCATTTCAGCAAACAATGCATAGCTACCTTTTCTCTTCATCAATATTCTGAAGTCTTCCGCTTTAGTATAATTAATTCTGAGATGAGGGCTTTCAAATCCTCGTCTCCAGTCCACCACCTTTTCTCACCACATCTTCCCTGGGAGAGTGTCCATCTTCAGTCCCCCGATTCTTTCATGTGGGTTTTTTTCATGCTTAACTCCCTATTTTGCATAGACTCACCTTTTCCTTTGCCTTCTCATCAGCAATCTCATATGTCCCACCCCACTTAACCCAGCAAATCTCTGATTTGGGGTCAAGTGAACCACCAATTTTTCCTTGTGTCTGCATCCTGGGTGCTGAAAAAAATCAAATTATATGACTCGGTTGGTTATATTACAGAATAATGATCTCTGGTCTTAGTTTATGTCTCAGAAACACACTTTTTCTTTAAATCATTCAACAAACTGTCATTGCTCACTACTTTCCCAATACGTGCAGAGAAGTATTTCAAAGTGTTGATATATATGTCAAAAGTACCAAATATTGATGCAAGTGTGAATAATGAAGAGCTCTTATGAGATGCTTGAAATGATTAAGGACGCATTAATTATCTTTTTACGTTGCCTTTTACCATAAGGATGACGACATCTTAGAATTCCTAAGGACACCCCCAAAACTAAATGTGAACAAGAAGAGAGACTGGCTGTCAGCATCCATGGAGACACAGATCTCAGAACCTTCCAAACATGAAACTTCAGGAAAAAAGCACTGAGAATCAGTGCTTTTCTCTCCCTTCACCACTGAAGCTTTGGGTCCTCAGCATTCTTTGAACTGCCTGGAGTTTCCGGCTGTGTTATCTAGCCTGTCCTCTCTAGGTAATACTCTCAGCTAGAAATATATCCTCCATCTTGTCTCAGAAAGCACTCTTGGGAGATATATTGTATGCCAGACTCTGTGTTGACAACATAGACATGAATATGATTCCTTGAACAAAGTCACTGAATTTCCTCTTGAACTTCCATTGAACTGACACTTTCTGATTGCTTTTATCATCTTAACTCAGAAAAATTATCATAGTCATATATGCAATTTGTACTAAGGGTAACCCTTGGAAATGGGCAGGTACACTTCTCCCTTGGAAAAAAGTGGGAAAGTTGGCAGAGTTTGATGGCTCACGCCTGTAGTCTTAGCACTTCAATAGGCCAAGGCAGGAGGATCACTTGAGCCCAGGAGTTCGAGACCAGCCTGGGCAACATGGCAAGACCCTGTCTCTACAAAAAATAAAAAAACTTAACTGGGTGTGGTGGTGCATGCCTGTGGTACCAGCCATTGGGGAAGCTAAGTGGGGAGAATCACTTGAGCCCAGAGGTTGAGGTTGCAGTGAGCTGTGTTCATGCTGCTGCACTCCAGCCTGGGTGGCATAGTGTAACCCTGTCTCAAATAAATAATTAAATAACATTTTAAAAATAGGAAGGTAAGAAGGACAGACAACCATGTCGATAAGCCCTAAGGAAGGTGAGCATGGGGAAAGCTGAAAACATCATACACTGGCAGCCTGCATTTCCCATGAATGACTCTGTGATTTCCCCTGCTGTGGGTTCATGGTAAGGGTGATGGGGACAGGAGTGGAGTTGTGACCTTTAATGAGGTAAAGGTCAGGGATAGCTGCTATTAATATGAAAAGGAAAAGACAATCTGAGTACCTTTTTACAACCCTAACTTACTAACTTACTAGGTTATTTCACCTGTAGTTTCTTAAGACCTGAATGCTAGTTTACCCAAGGGTGTGTGCTTACTTTGTTGCTCTCCTTTTTACATTCAAAAATCTTCACTTGAACCCTTTCAAATTAAAGTCTGTGCCATTGGATAATAGTTATGGAATAATAACTAGTTTTCATTGGTTTCTATAACGTCTGAGACAGGAGATTGGAAAAGCGAATGAGACTCTGCCTTTACCTTCAGAACACAGGTATGGGAGGCCATTCTGGGCAATGGTTAAGAGCACAGGTTCTCACATCAGATGCTGAGGGTGTGAACTCGCACTCTGCCAGTTTTCAGTTATTTAATATTAGATAAATTAGCCTCATCATTCCTGGCATTTATATGTGAAATGGAGATAATCGATAGATTTATAGCATTAGTTTGAAGATTAAATGATATTATACATGTAAATATTGTTCAGTTTAATGTCTAGTACAAGAGAAAGTAATACATAAGTTTTAGCCATTATTTTTAGCCCTGGCTCTCAAGACATAACCAGCTTAGGCTATGAGGATGTCAGTCATGGTGAGTAGCAGAAGTTTCTCAGGGATTTACAAACTTACAAAATTCATAAGAGATAGGACTGTGGTTTAATTTTAAAACTAAGTCAAGCTTGTTTAAACTCCAGAAAGGGACATCAAAGTCCCAAATCAGGAATCAGTTGAATAATTTTGTCTCTTTTGGCCTAACATAATTATTTATCTCTTGTCCCTTTTCTTTGCTCTTCTGTCTTCACTCTCTCCCTGGTAATCTCATTTAATACCAACAGTCAAGCCGTCATCTTGAGAGAATTGAGTCTCAAATATCTTTCTGGAACTCCAGATCCATACTTCCAACATCTGAAAAGTATTTCTGCCTGTGCGTTCCCCCATTCTAGGAAACTGTATTTTGCCTTCTTTATCTTAGTGTCTACATTTTCACTTATAAGAAGTGTAAATATATTTGTGTTTAAATGGATATAGTGAAGAGAATATGCAAATATATACATGTAAATGAATGAGTGAATGAATAAAACTTGTGAACAGTTTTTCAATATAGACTAAGATTAGCATATAAAAAGCCTTCAAACTATTTCCCATTCACGAAGTCAAACTAAGTTGAAAAATAACATGCTGACTTCGTTCTTCAATTTAGAATAGATGTCCAAAAGTCGGATTTGGTGAAGAACCTGTCCTGTCACCCAAAGTCAGCAAAAAGGCTTAGACAGCACAATAATGAGATAGAAAGGAGATTGTCAATCTTAGTCCCAGGCAGATCACAGACACACACTTGCATAATCATTGCTCTAAGTCCAAGTAATTTCTAAGGGTAGGAAAAACCTAGATGATCTATATGGAATAAACTTGACTGTACACTGCAAGCATCAACCTCCTTTATGGAAAGCATGTGAGTTGTGGGTACAAGTGGTTGGGGATAATGGTGGACCCCACTGACAATGGACCAGGAGCTAAACATATAAATACATCCGCATCCTCTACTCATGGTCTAGACTCTAGTGAAAAAAGATGAGGCAGTAAAAAGCTGGAGAAAGTATGTAAGAAACAGAGCTCCCACTCACTAGTTTTATTTATTTAACAAACAACTCCTGAATGCCCTCCAAGTTTCAGGGACTGTTAGATGCTCTGTCAGATACCCTAATCAAACCACGCAATAGGAGTGGTATTTGGTGTACACACAAGTCTACTGTACTCTGGGGGGAAGTTGCTGCAACATTTCCAAGTCCTTCTGACTCCTTTTGAATACGCACACAATACACACATACACATGTGTCCGGAACTACGGCATGGTGGGATAAAAGGGGCATGACATTCCGTTCAGGTGACCAATGTATTGGAGTAGAAGGGACACATCTTCTTTGATCTTTGTCACCAGGAGGCCTTCAGTGTCAGCCTCACGAGGCTTCTACAGGCTGGCCTCCACTGAATAATTGAATAGTAAGCGGGAGACAGATGGAGACTGGAAGCAGATTTTGATTCCTTATCCTGGCCAAGTTTAATATTTCCAAGGACTTGTTTCCCCTGGAAAGATACACTGAAGTCCTAATACCTGTACCTCAGAATGTGACCTTATTTGGAGATAAGGTTTTTACAGAGGTAAACAAGTTAAAACAAAGTCTTTAGGTTGGCCCCTAACCTTATATGGCAGCTGTTCTTATAAAAAAGGGAAGTTAGGGACACAGACACATGTTCAGGGAGAATGCCATGTGAGGATGAAGGCAGAGATCAGGGTGAGGCTTGTTCATAACAAAGAACACCAAAGATTGCCAGCAAACCACCCAAAGTAAGGGGTAGGCATGGGACTGGTTCCCCACACAGCTCTCAGAAGGAACCAACCCTACTGACACCTTGGCCTCAGACTTCCAGCCTCCAGAACTATGACAGAACAAATTTCTGTTGTTTAAGACTGTCACTAAGCTTTTGGTATGTACTTTATTATGGCAGCCCTAGCAAGCTGATACACAAGGCTAATGCTTCCAACTGTTCTGGAAACCAAATTGTATCCAGGTTCATATGCTACCTCATAGGAGATGTGAATGCTTATCAAAATCTTTTCAAATTTATGTTAATAGCATTGAAAGGGAAAAGAAAAAAGAGCAAATATTGTCTCTTCAGAATGATTTTCCCAAAATAATGACAATGTGCTCTTTGAAAAGCTCCTCTCTTTGGAAAAGGCATCCTATATCCTAATCACTTGTTTCCAGCTGAGACAAAGAACTGCTCTTTTATTTTAACAATAGATAACCACATTTCAACAATCAAGCCAAAACAGCAGTAATTAACATAAATTGTCTTATGAGTTGCTTGTACACTACCTCATTTTGTTTCATGAGCAGGGCCATGAGATAAATTAATTAAAAAACAGAACAGATCAAAGATGGGCAAGTTTGGGTGCATTAATACTTACTATGAAATTATGATTATGACAGCTTAGATAAAGTGAAAACTATTTAAAGAAGGCTTCATTTTTTCCTTGTTCTAGGCTAATAAATATCACCATTCAATTCTGCAACATCAAACCAGAGCTCACGGAGGCATTGTGACTTACAAGTGAAAAGAATGGATTCTAACCTGGGTTTAGCAGGTATAGCTATGTAGTTTGCAGGGCAGGTGCAAAATGAAAATGCAGAGGTCATTGGTAAAAAGCAGGAAAAGAGTCATTGAAGGTACTAAAATAATATAAGGTTTCCTTCCTTCTTCATCACGGGGTTTTAAATTCTATTTTATGTTGTTTAATGTGGTTCTAAGTAAATTAAAATTAAAAGTTTTAATTGGCTGGGTGCAGTGGCTCACGCCTGTAATCCTAGCACTTTGGGAGCTCAGGAGTTCGAGATCAGCCTGGGCAAGACGGTGAAACCCCGTCTGTACTAAAAATACAAAAAAATTAGCCAGGCGTGGCGGCGTGTGCCTGTAGTCCCAGCAACTCGGGAGGCTGAGGCAGGAGAACTGCTTGAACCTGGGAGGCGGAGGTTGCAGTGAGCCAAGATCGCGCTACTGCACTAGAGTCTGGGTAACAGAACAAGACTCCATCTCCAAAAAAAAAATTAATTATGAGTGAATTTTACCATTTAGCTTTATATTGTGTGATGAGTTTTAAATGCCAATGTAAGAGTATTTGATGTGTATGCAGAATCACTGAAATCAAACACTATATATTTCATAGTTTTTACATGCATATTTATTTTGTTCTTATCAGAACAGTGGAAACACTGCACTTCAATTCTCGATGCACACACATTCTACAAACTCTCCCTACCTTTGGGGTTACTGATGGCTAAGGAAAGAATGAAAGGAAAAAGAACTATGGGTTGCCCTATCTTTCCCTTTCCTTCTATGTCAGCACGTTCAGCACGTAAGTGGCTGACTACTGCAAGGGAATAACACACGTAAGAAAGGACACAATAGGGCTCCTTGGTGGTTTGAGTTTCTTGGAACACCATAGTCTTCTCTTTGTGTTCTAAGCAAGTTCTCCTTGGAATGGAAAGTGTAACCTCTCTTGGGGGTGTCAGGAGCCCCCACCACCCCTCCCAATCACTCAGAATGAACATAACAGGCTTACCTTGCAATCACTTGGAGTCTCCTTGAACTCCATGCATTGTGGTATACCAGAATTCTGTGCTCAGAGCCATCACATGCTCTGTGCACATGAAGCGGCAAGAAACAGCACGAGCTTCATCATTGCATTGTACTTCTGTTACAAATCACAAGTTCAAAGATAATTAAGAATATCTAACAGTGACAGCAGACCATTAAACCAAGCGTGGGGCCCTGTGTAATTGCATAGTTTGCACAACCACAAACACAGCCCTGGGTTCTCGCCTGGATTCTCCCAGTAACTTACTATATCCCGAGCAATCCACTAATCTCTATGGGAGTCATTTTCCATGCCTGTGAAATAAGAAGGAACAAACTCTCATACTACTCAAAAATTCTAGGGATCTGCATTTTTCATGGCATCTCTTTCTCATCTTTCCTTATCCATTTTTACAGCAATCTCACCCACTCCTACTCACAAGAATACAAATTCTATAAAGGCAGGGACTTGCTCACCACTTTATCCACAATGAGTAGAACCAGGCTTAGAATATAGTAGGTACTCTTTTAAATTTATAATGGATGGAGGAATAATAAACAACACCCTCACCACTGTACTACCTAATCTTCCCCACTGTCTTTATTCATATAATGAAACCTAGGACCAAGTACTTTAAAAGCATAGTACATTGAAACCAAAAACCAACTCTAGCCTAATGATGTAGTTTTGATGACCTATGCAATTAATACAAATATAGGGCCAACATTTTAAATTTGGGGAATTTCACATTAGATACAACATTCCAGTTATTTTTTTAAACCCTAAAGACATGGTACTACTCATCTGAAGTAGAGCTGGGCACACTCTCAAGTTTGTCATAGCCTTATTAGGCCTGCTTCTCTCATGAATGTCACCTGGGGTCCCCTCTAAATATTTGATTTAATGATCCCTGTTTTAGATCATCTGGAGAGAAATAAAGGACATGATATTGATGATTTCAAGTCATCCACAGCGACATGGCTTATTGGCATTTTTTGTCCACCCTCTTAGGGCCAGCATTCTAACAAGTAAAGCATCACAAGCCTGGGCCTGTCCATGGTATGGGTAAGGATGTGTCTCTCACACCAAATCCTTTTTTGTAGACCCTTGACAGTGTCTCTTTGTAGCCTCAAATTGTCTAATTTAATAGAAAGCCTCTGATACATAAATAATTCATAACAAGGTCCTAATAAATCAATGAGCTAATCCTTCTCCAAAGCAATTTCATTTTAAAGAAGCTGTAGCCAGAGAATTGCAATGCTCTACCCATTCATTTAATTTCAGTTGCTGTGATACCTGAGTTCAGGACATAGTTTGGATGAGAAAAGTGAGTTGAAGCACAATTCGAATCATATCAACAACTTAATATCTATTTTTCTGATTTTTGAAGTTTACCCTATATACAGAACAGCTCTAAAGTAAGGTCTGTGACTTTCATAAAGTAGATAATATTATATTTCTAAGTACTTGTGGTTAGGTATAAGTTCATACTAATCAGATATGTATAATTCATAAACACTTGCGGTGAAATTTATTACCAGGTACTATTATATTGGAATATGTCTATCACAGTATATATATATGAATTAAAATTTTTCATATATATGTGTTTATGTGTGTATACACACATGCACACACACATCTATATATATAGAGAGAAAAGAGATCATATTTATGACAAGGTATTAATATTTTATAATATATATTCAATAAACACATATCAGAATCAGAAAGATTATTGTAAATTTAAAAATGATTTCATTTGATAGTGAAAGTCTATATATTCTTATAGCTCAAGACCCTGCACTGTTTTCTAATAAGATATTTAAAACCAAACCAAATGCTCAGAACATTTTTTCCAGCCAGAAAATCAAGTTGTTTCACTTGTTTTAGTCCAAAGAACATGCTTTAACAAGGCCTTTGTCTTGAGGATTTTACCATTGCCTTTGAAACTCACTTTAAAATTCAGTCTTTTGAAAACTGCACAAGTGAAAAAGGAAATTTTCTTTCCCTATGAAATTCAATTTACATGTAAAATTAATTTGAAATCTAACATGAAGTCAGATTTTTACAAGCATTATTCCAAAACTCATGCCAAGAAGCAGGCACTTGTACAATTTTATGCCTCGCACTTAATTTCTTCTTAAGTAAAGCAACTGAAAAAATTCATTCATTTTTTTCTTGACCATTAGCTTGAAAGTTTTCATTTAATGAGACCATCAATTGAAGCTATTTTATGTATTCTATGGTTGCCTCTGAGGTTAACTCTCTATTACCAGTTTTAACCATGCTATAGTCCAGACAAAAGTTTTATTTGCTGATTTGTTTGAATAGTTACAGTATTCTATACCCTGGGCATTATAATTACTCTAACTTTCCTCCAAAATCTTGTGATCTTTTGACCCCAGGACCAGTAAGGGTGCATGTTCAGAGACACCATTCAGGCTCTGCTTGCTGTTTGGAGTGGAGTTTGGAGAAGGGTGGGAATGCTTTTGCCTTTCATGCCTTCTCCCATCCAATTTGCCATGATGAGAGCATGCTACTATTTAAGTAGCCAGGGCCCTGAAAACGCCTACTACTGCATATTAGATACATACATCCTGGGTTTAAAACTGTAAACATTATTGTTTTATAAGACCTGGGCTTTTTTTATCTTTCTTTATTATCTTTTATAAGACCTGGGCTTTTTTTCCTGTGGG
>NW_012119376.1:2345213-2356596 GCF_000951035.1 Colobus angolensis palliatus | reverse complement strand
TTTTTTTTTTCCTACTTTACTGATTTTTCCACTTGTATTTCTCACTCTTTCCTTATTTTGACTTTTTAGTGTCTTTGTGTGTTTTCTTAACTTTTTTTTTTTTTTTTTATTGCTGTGGGTTTTTTTTTTTTTTTCCTACTTTACTGATTTTTCCACTTGTATTTCTCACTCTTTCCTTATTTTGACTTTTTAGTGTCTTTGTGTGTTTTCTTAACTTTTGAATTGTATGTTTATTGCTTTTATTTTCTTTCTTTTAAAAATGCTAACATGGTTTCTATAAGCTTTTTTTTCTAGAAATTGTATAATTTTGATTTGTATATTTCTTTTGATGTAAGATTTATTTTTAAAAGGATTCTTGTCTCCAATCAGGTAGATTTTACTTTTTGTCATTGGTTTCTAGTTACACTGCATATTTATATTGGCAGACGTCACTTGCATAATTTATTTTTGATTTATTATTCTTTAATGATTGGGCAAGAGATCCTTTCTGTATTGTGAATTATTTTTAAATATGTCTCAAACTACTTTTCCTTATTTTCTTGCTAACTCTTTCGGCTCTACCAGACAGGGGGCAAGAGGGGCACAGTAGTATACAGAACACAGACGTAGACCCCAGTCAAACCTGAGTGTGAATCTCTGCTGGGCTTCCTGGCTGTGTGACTGGGGCAAAGCGATCTTTTAGTTTCGGTTTCCTTAACTGGACAAATGCTAAGATAATGTACGCAAAGGGTTTGAAGAGGTACCGTGAAAATGGTTGTTATTCATCATCATCATCATCATCATTATGATTATTACTCTTGTCTACTTCACTACCAATAAATTACTTATATAAAAATTGCTTTTATGAAATTCCTGGAGAAATAGGAAACTATTTAATGTTAATAGGGAATACAAGCTAGTTAATGTGAATAGGGAATACAAACACACATGTATATAGAGAGATATATGCATGCTATATGCAATTTTATTAATCTTTTTATTAATCCTATGATGTAAGTAAAGTGGGAAATATTCCACCCATTATATAAAAAGACCATGATTAGATCATCTGTGGAACCACCTTCAATGACAAAGGAACTACTAATTCCAGGGGTTTGATGCAGGCCTTCTAACTAAAACTATATTCTACATAATCACACATTCTGAGTATGCATCAGGTAACTGTGAAGTAGTTGTAAAAGCAGGCCATTATCCGTAGTCGTCATGGTACACGTTCACATTTCCAAGGACAAGAATATAGGTTAAGAAATAGCCCAGTCTAATTGGACCTACATTCATGCTCTTAATGTGTAAGGAAAACATGGAATAAGAGAACATGACTAGTGAAGAACAAGTTTAAGACACTTTTTGTTTGGTTATGTTTTTGACACCAGCAATCTGAAATTCTGAAAAAATCCCATTTGCAACAATGAGACATCTTAGCTGCTTTCCTCAGGAAGTCCAGAGAATTGTGGAATTTGTTCAAAGCTGGAAGACTTTTGAGACGGAGGTCAAGAAAAACAAAAGATGCTCCAAAGAGTGCTGTCTAGGCAAGCCATTTCAAAATATTAAATGGGTTATTGTCTCTCACAACAACACTACTGGGAGCTATATAATTCTATTATATATATAGATGCCTCATATAATCGATATCTCCCAGGAGTTCTGAAGTGCTTCATAACTGACTGGTTCCCCATCCCTCACCTCTGGAGAATGACAGAAAAGCTAGTGATCCTGACCTTGCATCTAAATTGCTTGCATGGGCATCTTTAATGTACCTACAGCAGACGTGGACACGGGTGCTAATGCTGCACAGTGCCCCTTCGGTTCTTCTTCAGTCCAGCAGTTTGACTTTGGATTATAAAGAACATCATTGGGGGCAGAGGAAGGTGGAATGCCTGAGCTCAGGAGTTGGAGACCAGGCTGGCCAACATGGCAAAACCCTGTCTCTACTAAAAATGCAAAAAAAAATTAGCCAGTCACGGTGACGCATGCTTGTAGTCCCAACTACGTGGGAGGCTGAGACATGAGAATTGCTTGAACCTCAGAGGCGGAGGTTGCAGTGAGCTGAGATCATGCCACTGAACTCCAGCCTGGGCGACAGAAAGAGACTCTGTCTCTAAATAAATAAATAAATAAATAAATAAATAAATAAATAAATAAATAAATACACCATCCCCATAACATTGTAAAATGTTAGTTTACCAAACAAAGTATCCATTTCACATTTGATTTATGGGTATATTTTAGAAAATGATACTTTCATAAAAAGGCCTCTGTGTTTGTTTGGTGAGGAAAAAAAAAAACAAATTAAAACCAAAGAGGAAGAGTGTGCACTGGGGTGGGAGATGTTTACAAGGGAGTGTGCTCACCTTTCACAATGATTTATTTAACAAACATGTATTGAGCCTCTATTGAATGCTCAAAGATAATAGAAAAGTGCTTTCCGTACAAAGAAGACTCCCATTCAAAGTAGGATTGAGATGGACAAGTGGTTCCAGATCTTCAGACATATGGCCTCCTTTCAGGGCCTTCTCTTTGAGTCATCAGTTTTGTTCCATTGCTAGAGAACTTCCCTTTGACATACAAGCGTTCAGCTAAAGCTGTGCTCAGGAACACTATGCAACCAGGACATTTGTGTCCTGTGAGACCTGTGAGAGGCACCCCAAGGTTTCTGGTCCCTTGGCCACTAAAATACACTTCCTGTCTTCTGTAAAAGTGTAATGATTTTTGCCCCTAAGAGTGGTAAAAATGCTGACAGGATTTATTTCATTTTTCATCCATTTCCTGGGATGGTTGGACTGAGAGAAAAATATAGACCAGTAAATTTTCATTATATATGTGAACAGTTGATCTGAGTATGAAATAGTACTCATTGATATGGTTGAAATATCCGCAGAAATCCACAGATGTGCCTTGCAAAACCATGTATCAGGGCCCTTTGATGACATATATGTAGGAAAAGATGGCAAAAGTATAAAAATTCTCACAATCCAACTGAGAACCTAGAAAAGAAAATGTGTAAGCTATATATATTGAAAAACATAAACATAAAGCTGTAGTCAATGTAGTTTTATATCAATTCATTTGTACTCAATGTTATTTGTTATCTATTAAAAATTCATTTACAATAAAATTATTGGATTCCACTTTTAGTCGTGATGGAATAACTGATATCAGATTTGCTTTCTTACTGTAAACAACTAAAAAACAGGGCAGAGTACAGAAAAGGACTGTTATCAGATCTTAGAAATGGCAGTACAGGATTATGATCCCTGAGAGAAAATAAACAAATGAAGTGACCCCTGTAATTGTCTCACCTTCCTTCCTTCCAGGCCACAATACAGGGAGAAGGAGCATAGCACTCTCACCGGGCTGAGTTTGGAGTTCAGGGAAGATGGAGAGATTGGAATGTGTGATGCAGGTTGCTAGACAAGCAAGCTATGCAGATGAAAACATCCCACAAATCTGCATGGAATCCTCTGTAGTCTTTGCCTGAATAACATCAGCATACTGTGAGAATCCACAAGGTTAGGCAGTAAAAAACAACTTCTGAAGAAAAACAACAAAAAGCAGCGAGTTATGTGCAGAATAATTCCCAGAGCTCACACAGGACTGAGACATCTTTGAGATTCATCCAGCTAGTGTGGAGTATACTCTTGAAACACCCAGAATGTTCAGGAGAGACTGAAGACACTCCAGTCTCTTAATAACAAAGCTAAACTGCTTCTAGAATAAAGGCTGGCCTAAACCCATCCTAACAAGTTTTAAAATAAGCTTTAAAAATATGGAGCTCACATATAAATCACTTAATGCCGAAAGAAAATTTAATACTACTTAAAAAAAATAAAACCCCAAAGAGACATATTATGTATATATTTACATATTTTAAGTAATACATGCTAGTATAATACATAAATATAATACATTATGTTAATATACTATATTATTCAGTAATATAATGTATGCTAATATAGTATATAAATATATATTTTGTTTTATATATTTATATATATTCTCTCTCTGTCATTTTATATCTAAATAGAAAGAGAGAGAGATACTTGCAGCAATGTGATGTCACAATGTCCAGCTTCCATTAAAAATCACTGGACATGTGGAGAAGCATGAAAAATGTGACCCATAACCATAAGAAAAATCAGTCAACAGGCACAGATGCAGAAATAATAGAGAGAGAACATCAACAAGGAGTTTAGGAAATCTATTATAAATATGATCAAAGATTTTTTTAAACGTAAGAATGTTATGGAAATTTTAAATGCAAGAACATCTAAGAGAGAAAAAAGATGGAATTGAAAAGCAATTTGTAACCAGGTTATGAACTATGGAGTCAGGTTTGTGCACCTGCATGCCCACATGGATTATACACTTCAGAGTGGAACTGATAGGCAGAGAGACCTGGGAGCAGTACTGCATTGGTTACCAGACTATAGATACCAGACACCTCAGCACGACCCTCTCAAGACACTTAATCCCACAATGCCTTCCTTCTTCTCTGATAAATAGTTTAATAATATTACCTAGTTACAGGTTATGCTGGTGACTAATTAAGTTACTACAACCAATGGGTTATAGAAGTGTTAGCTATTATTATGTGTGTATACACACACTGACTTATATGTGACATTATTCTCTGTTTTTCTCTTAGAAGTTCTGTGGGAAGTCATCACTGCCTAGAGTAGAGAATGAAATCAAGAAGTATCTAGCATACACTATATATGTGACTTCCTAACATCTGAGTCCAGGAAGTCAGTCTGATAACCATCACAGCTCTCCTCCATCCATCCAACTCTAACTGGAACCATATGGATTTTATAAAATCTCAACTTTGAACTCCCTTTAATGCAGCCACGGGCTCAAGTTTATTTAAGTGTTTGATCTCCTGTTTTCCCTACGTATGAGATGGGAGTATTTTTCTATCAATATTTAAAAGCTGGTACCAAATGACCTTGAATATGGTTAAGTAGTTTTCTCTATCAGTTCATCTCTTATGGTTTGGCTCTAGTGAAGTTTAAGGAAGTGATTTGATTATAGAAGGATGTGGGATTCTACCAACTGCACATTTCTAATCTTAGTGGAGGCATTTACTTATTTCATTAAGTGTTCACTTGGTGTCTCACCCTCTTGGAAGAGTTTTATCATGTGCACTAGCCAGGGTTCAACCAGAGAAGCAGGAGATTTATATGCATGAGAATATAGTAAGGGATTTCACAACCATGGAAGCTGGTTAAGTTTCAAGTGAGATGCCAATGCAGGAAGTCCAGAGGGCAGATAGTCAGGAAGATTACTGCTATAGACTGAATGTTTGTGTCCCAAAAAAATGTAATTGTTAAAAGTCTAACCCCCAATGTGATGGTATTAGGAGATGGGGATTTCAGGAGGAGATTAGTTCATGAGGGTGGAGCCCTCATGAATGCAATTGCTGTCTTCATAAAAGAAATCCTAGAGAACACTCTCCCCACTTCCACAGATGTCTCACCAGACACTGAATCTGTTGAATCTGTTGGCACCTTGATCTTGGACTCCCCAGCCCCAAGAACTGAGAGAAATAAGTTTCTGTTGTTTATAAGCTTTCCGGTATATGATAGTTTATTGTAGAAGCCCAGATGGCCTAGGGCAGTTACAAAGTAGGGGAGAGCAAAACAAGCTGGAGCTCAAGTGCATGCAGTGGGACAGAAAGGCCCAAGGACTGTTGTAAACTCCTGTCCACTCTTCTTGCTCTGTCACTGGTAGTATGGGCATTCTGCAGAAGCCAGGGCCCTTCCTCAACAGAGGTAAAGACATATACCTGACCCAGAAATCAGAGAAGCAGGAGAAGGCTCCAGGGAGAGGAAAAGCATCTGCAGATCCACGTGTTGCTGTAAGCCAACAGAGTCAGTCATCTATTGTTGACTATTTGTGTTGAAAACCAACATATAAATTGCAGAATCATAAGGCTGCTAGAAATTGCAGAGGTCATTTATTCCTGTCTTCCATCTCCAGAAAGGCTTTGTCCAAATCTTTTCAGACAAAACCCCAGCCATCTCTCTCTTTGTGGAAGGTGTCCTCACATAGGCTTTTAACCACTTTTAGCATTATTTGACAATAGGTTGGACTCTGTTTCTATCTCTATCAATTGTAAAATTGAAATAATTTTGAAAATTTGGACTATGTATCTATTATTAACTAACATTTCTGGAAAACTAAAGTGAAAATGGAATTTGTGGATTTGTGAGGAAATAGTTGTAATTATCTACCTGGCATTGACAGTGGCTATTTATTCATTTGGTCAGTGGTCAATTTGACTGGCTACTCCAGAGTTTCATAGCTACCCTAGTTCATGGGCCAAGTGGACTGTGCTGAGACCATAACAAGGTCCTAAGGTCAAAATAAGCAATTTTGGGATCTCAAGTATGACTGTTTATGCCTGTAATCCCAGTGGGGAGACTGACGGGGAGGATTGCTTGAGGCCAGGAGTTTGAAACCAGCCTGGACAACATAGTAAGATCTCATCTCTATAAAATAATAAAAAATTAGCTCATCATCGTGGCTGGCATGTTACTGTAGTCCCAGCTACTGGGAAGGCTGAGCTGGGAGGATGGCTTGAGCCCAGGAGCTCTAGGCTGCAGTGAGCTGTGATAGCACCACTGCACTGTAGCCTGGGTGGCAGAGCGAGATCTCTTGTCAAAAAAAAAAAAAGAGAGGAATACTTTCTGGGAGACTCAGGTGACCACATATTTATCTTGTTAGTAGATATTACTACTTCTAGTAAGATAATTTCCCCTTGTTTCTAACATAAACCTTCAACTTCAACAATTCCCTTTTCTTTATTCAAGTTGAATCAGTAACAGAGTGTCCAGCACCTTGCTGATTAGGCCTTTGTATGAATGAAGACATTTTAGCCACACGGTTTTTCTTAAGTGATTCTAATTTCTGTAGCTATCCTACTCCTTTATTTTCCAGACTTTTGGTCATTCCTTCTCTTCATCTCCCCAAATCTTGACAAAATCTCTTCCTATTTCCTAGGCTCTAAAACTAAAAGTTAGATAGAAGACACTGTTTGAACTGGGATTAAAGATTTGCAGAGGACATTTGTGCAGCATAATTTTCTTACTATATTTGGTATGGACATCTTCTAAACAATATTCTGGATGGGAAGTTCGCAGCCCTTCACTGTCACCCAGTTCTGCAATTCACTTCATCACTTGGTCTTCATGGAGTCCTTGTGTCATTTTAAAGGTTTTATATTAATAACTTAAGCTGCACTTACTATATTTTATATCATATAAACAGTCTGTAAAGAGCCCTTAAAAGGCAAATTGATTTTTTTGGTTAATCACAACAAGCAAAAGGACAGTTCACCTTCGCCTCCTAAAGGTTGTTATGTTTCATTTGCCAAGCAATCTAGAATAAGAATTATGCAACAGAATTCTACTAGAACACTCTCAACTGTCAATATCATGTTCAGATCATGTCTACCAGTGGCATTACTGAAGGTGAATAGTGAATACTGTCTTTACAGGAATCCTGCATGAGACCGTGATTTACTTTGCTCTCCTATTACCTCTAGACTATTTAGAGCTTCTCAGAAGAAATGTGATGGATATTGTCTTTGTCTGCCCAGGTTGCCATAGTAAAATACCATATACTGGGTGTTTTAAGTTACAGAAATTTATTTCTTACAGTTCTGGAGTCTGAGAAGGCCCAGTCAAGGGACTAGACAGTTCTGTTTCTGCTGAGGCTCTCTTCCTGGTGTGTAGCTGGCACCTTCTTTCTGTGTCCTTGCTTGGCAGAAGAGAGCATGATTTGGTATCTCGTCATTTTTCATAAGGGCGCAAGCCCTATTGGAGTAGGACCCCACCTTCATGATCTCTTTTAACCTTTATCATCTCCTCACAGGCTCTATCTCCAAATACAGTCACATTGTGGGTGAGGCCTTCAACAGGTGAATTTGGGGGAACACAAAACTTCAGTCCATAGCATTCTGCCCCTGACCTCTCAAATTTTAAATTCTTCTTCCATGCAAAATATGTTCATTTTGTTCCAACAATTCCAACCCTAAACGTCTAAATTCATCCCACTATCAACTCTAAAGCTTAAAGTTCAAAGTCACCTAAACATCTAAATCAGATATAGATGTGACTCATGGTATCATTCATTCTGAGGCAGAATTCCCCTGCAGCTGTGAACCTGGGAAACCAAACGAGTTATGGGCTTCCAAAACACAATGGTGAGAATAGACATTCCCATTCTCAAAGAGAGAAATTGAAAGAAAGAATGTAGTGATGTCCTCAAGAAGATCCAAAACCAAGGAGGGCAAATCTATTAGACCTTAAGGTTTGAGAATAATCCTCTTTGTCCTGATGTCTGTGATAGTTAATACTGAGTATCAACTTGATTGGATTGAAGGATACAAAGTATTGATCCTGGGTGGGTGTGTCTATGAGGGTGTTGCCAAAGGAGATTAACATTGGAGTCAGTGGGCTGGGAAAGGCCGACCCGCTCTTAATCTGGGTAGGTATAATCTAATCAGCTGCCAGCATGACCAGACCATAAGCAGCCAGAAAAATGTGAAAAGAGAGACTGGCCTAGCCTCCCAGCCTACATCTTTCTCCCATGTTGGATGCTTCCTGCCCTCGAACATCGAACTCCAAGTTATTCAGTTTTGGAACTTGGACTGGCTCTCCTCGCTCCTCAGCCTGCAGATGGCCTAAGGTGAGACCTTGTGATAGTGTGAATTAATACATAACAAATTCACCATATACATATATATATATTTCCACTAGTTTTGTCCCTCTAGAGAACCCTGACTAATACAATGTCCCAACTTTCAGGCTTCCTGGGATGGTAGTGTCATTCCACAGTTCTGCAGAGCCACTCTGTCCCTCCAGCTATCGGAAAGGGACCTCCCCCCACAACTGTCTGAGAGGGCCAAACCCCTGAGGCTCTCTGTGAGGGCCACATAGCTCTATGCTAGATCCCCTTTCTCTGAAACCAAGGAGAAAACAGTCTTACCCCCTGGGCCTGTGGCAGGAGTGGCAGTCATGCCTATCTCTGAATTCACTTCAGGGCCATTCTCCCCTTTTCTTGAAGAACAGTGCATCTTCACAGCCAAATACCTCTATGGTCATGCCCTGTAGAATCCAAGAAGCCTGCCAGCCTTCCTTTATTTTGTCCCATCTCCATCCCCTTTTGTTCAAACTGGCAGAGTTTCTGCTCATATACACCATAAACTCTTTATCAAGTGGTAGTTCAGCCACACCTTTGGTGTTCTCTTTAGAGCATGCTTTATCTTTTTTTGCAATATGGATACACTGAGGATTTTCTCAGTATTTAACTTCCAATATTTTTTGGGATTTTTGTGAGTTGGTTGGTTTGGGGTTTTATTGTTTGCTTAATAATTCCTTCTTCAATTTATCTCTCTCTTCTTGTATTTACTATAAGCAGTCAGGTGGTACCAAGCCACTCCTTCAACATTTTGCTTAGAAATCTCTTCAGTTATGTAACCAAATTCCTTGCCCCCAAGTTTTACCTTCTGCAACAAGTAAGGAGGCATAGTTCAGGCAAGTTTGTTACTTTATAACAAGGATAACCTTTCCTTGAGTTTCCTATAACATGTTCCTCATTCCTATCTGAAACCTCACAAGAATGGCCTCTAATGTACATATTTCTACCAACATTCTGTTCATGATTATATCCCAGCCCAAGGAAGTTGGGTGGGACAAGTTTTCCCCTGACTCCTGGGAACGTCAGTCTTTTGTCCTGTACAGGCCCACAACTAACTGAATGAGACCCACTCACAATATGGAGGACAATAAGCTTTACTCAGTCTACTGATTCAAATGTTGGTTTCATCCACAAACACCTTCACAGACACATCCAATATAATGCCTGAATAAATATCAGGGCACCCCATGGCCATGGCAAGTTGGCACATAAAATTCACCATCATAGGTACCTCCTATTTTAGTTCCAAAATTTGTCTGGATTTATTGAAAGGATATGCTTTTTATTGTCTGTTTAATTGATTCAACCAACAAAAATTCATGAGTTACTATTATGTGCAGAGCTATACACTGTCCTATATTCTGTACAAAATTCTGACTGCTCAGAGAAAGACTTTTTTCATTTACCACTTAAGCAGAGGAGGGAATAATTTCTTTCCCTTGAAGAGATAAGAGATATTTGGGAAAATGCTGGTTAGTGGAATACCTGTTCTCAGTATGGTTTTCCAACACTTTAGACTTACAAATAAGTGACCTGTTACAGATATTGATGTTGGCAATATCAGCAGGTCTGAGACCCAGACCAAGATAACTATATTGGAAACCTACAGTGAAAATCATATATAAAAAGAAAAAATATTCACTTACTTGCAACTGTAGACATGTGCTGATGAGAAGGGAGTGAGAACTGAAATCATTGGTCGTTTCAAATGGTCTGAGGGCCCGATCTCAACCCTAACCCTGCCAGAGAAGGGCAGGTTTCTAGGGACTGTTTGATTTGTGGCCTGTGACTCAGCAGGACTTCAGCAGTACTTGTGTCTTGTAAGAGAATGATTTGCTGCAAGCCTCATTTAAAGGGTCACTAGAAAGCTATGATTTTTTGACCTCTGCCTGTTTTTGCTCAATGCATGTAGAAACAAACAATAAAACGTTTTGATCAAACTAGCTCTCTTCAAAAAAAAGATAAGATAGTAGTGGCAGTACAGGTAATAAAGTCACTTCTTGATGATATCTAGATGTGGACAAAAGAAAACAACAATAAAGAGCCCTAGTATCTCATGATGGTGAGATCATTGTGGCAACACACTGACTCTTCAGGGAATGTGCCTGTGTCTAAGATACTTTCTCAGTGTATATTTAGGATCCCATTCTGCAGTACAAGCACTAAGCTATTCCCCATTTTAGTGATATCTATAACAGATAATAAAAATCACTGGATATTTACAAAAACCTTATCTATGGAAAGAAAAGAACAAAGTTTCCAACAAATACATCAGAATTTTGTGAAAGAAAATCAATTCAGCCAGGTACAGTGGCTCGTGCCTGTAATCCAACACTTTGGGAGCCTGAGGCAAGAGGATCTCTTGAGCCCAGGAGTTCAAGACCAGCCTGGGCATAGCAAGACTCTGTCTCTACAAAAAAATAAAATAAAATAGCCAGACATGTTTGTACATGCCTTATTCCAAGCCTCTGACTCAGTGGAGCATCAGCAGTGATGCCTTCTATTCAGAGACTGAGGCAAGGGATTCACTTGAGGCTGAGAGGTTGAGGCTTCAATGAGCCATGATCCTGCCATTGCACTTCAGCCTGGGCAACAGAGTTCTTTTCCTTCTTCAAGAAAAAGGAAAGAAAGAGGGAGAGAGAAAGAAAGAAAGAAAGAAAGAAAGAAAGAAAGAAAGAAA
>NW_012119376.1:2331575-2345005 GCF_000951035.1 Colobus angolensis palliatus | reverse complement strand
GAAGGAAGGAAGGAAGGAAGGAAGGGAGAGAGGAGGGAGGGAGGGAGGGAGGAAGGAAAGGAAGGAAGGAAGGAAGGAAGGAAATAAATAAATTCATAAAGGGGGAACTCAGTAAATAGAATCTCAACATCCAAAAGTCCTTCAAAAGGGCTTATTCAAAACTCTTTCATGGAAATTGCCTTCCAATGTGACTATCCTTACAGTCTCTGGTGACTAGAGAAAAAGGTTGATTTATCAATAACAGAGAAATGTCTTGTGTAAGGATAAATGGACACTTAAATGGATGAAGTATTTTACACCATGGAAGTTCAGTATTCTAACTAATTTCATGTAATAATTAAATGTCATGGAGGAGTCAGGAGGGCAATGTACAAGTTTAAAGATGGAATTAAACTCTTTGGAGTAGTGAAAACACCACATTAATGATGAGTACAGGAGATTTAACTTGGTCTAATGAATGGAGAAAAATTGCAGATAAATTTCTTTGTAGGTAAGCACAAAGTACTGCAATTATAGATATAAACATATGGACACAGAGCTATAATTTATAACCCAGAGAATGGTTTTGGAAAGTTACGAAGGGTATTGTTAAGACGTGATGCTTAAAGCTATTTTAGCAATAGATAATGAATAAATAAGTGAAGACCCTAAAGACATTGGCCAGGGGAGGCACTGTTTATAAAGCCCAGAAAAAATACTGAATATCATCAAAGCCCTCAAACCCCAAGCACACCTTTTAACATTTATTACATTACCATGGGTTCAATATTAATACAGAATGGGATCTTACATTAATATGTCATATGGAAAGATAAGTAATCAGACCAAGCCTGTCATTAAAAGTGTCTAAGATTTCCTGAAAGTGTATTTTAAGATATTTCTAAAAGCACTGAAAAGCTAGCAAGATAGCATTAATAAACCAACACAGAAACCCAAAGAGCCAAACAGAACACCAAGACCACTTTTTCCCTAAGGATTTCAAGCTAAGAATTTAAAGTTTTAGAGAGAGACAATATAAGAAAAAAGTAATCAGCTAACTTGATGCTAGACCAGATTGCCTAGGTTTAAATATTAACTTACCACTTGGCTTTGGACCAGTGATTTAACCTCTTTATACCCTAAGTTTTTCAATTATAGAATGGGTTAATGATAGTGCCTCTTAGGGTTGACATGAAGATTAAATAAATTAAAGCACACAGAGCAGTATCTGACAAATAGGGAGCTATACATAAGTGCAAACAAATTTTAAAGTATTTAAGAAAAAATAAAATATGGGAAAGAGGAAAATGTGATTGGGGAAGGCAGACGGAGCTTTCTGGGTGCTTGTAATGTTGTTCTTGACCATATTGGAGATTATGCAGAGGTTCACTTTAGTATTATTGTTGAATGATATGGCTCTATGTTATTCATTTTTCTGTAGATGGTTGTATCGTTGTTTGTTTGTTTGCTTGTTTGTTTTGAGACGGAGTCTCACTGGAATGCAGTGGCGCAATCTCCGCTCAGTGCAAGTTCTGCCTGCCAGGTTCACGCCATTCTCCTGACTCAGCCTCCGGAGTTGCTGGAATTACAGGCGCCCGCCACCACGCCCGGCTAATGTTTTGTATTTTTAGTAGAGACGGGGTTTCACCGTGTTAGCCAGGATGGTCTCGATCTCCTGACCTCATGATCCACCGGCCTCGGTCTCCCAGAGTGCTGGGATTACAGGCGCGAGCCACCGCGCCTGGCCGGTTGTCTCTTATTTTTAAAAGGGAGTAAAACCCTGTGGGAGAGGTTCTCAAATATTTTGTCCTTAGGTCCCTTTAAAGTCTTCAAAACTGCTGATCATTACAAACAACTTTTGTTTACAAGTTATATTTATCAATGTTATGATTTTAAAAATGAAAACTAAGAAGTTTTAAATAGTTATTAATGAATTTTAAAATCACAACAAAAACTACATGGTAACATAAATTACATATTTTTTTAAAATGCTGTATTTTTGGAAATCGAAAACAATTAATGAGAAAAGTGGCATTTAAAAAGATTTTTGCAAATTGCTTTAATATCTGGCTTAATAAAATCCAGCTAAATTCTCATACCTTCTACTCTCAGTTTGTTGACATTTATTGCTTTGGTTAAAGTACATGAAGAAAATCCAGCCTTATACAGACATGCCTTTGGAAACAAGGAGAACATTTAAATTGGCTTTTTATACAATATCAAAAGTAGAGAAGTGGTAATTTCTTAAATGTTGCTTGCAATGTAGAATCAAATTATATCAATAAAATTTTATATATCTATGCTTCTAACTTTCACTTTGAATGTATCTTTTATTTATTCATAAACTCCTATTTGTTCCCTGAGTTAGGCAGATCTCCCAAATGTCAACACACTTTACTAGGCAATATCATAAATGGCATTTATTAATATCACCACCAATCTCATCGGAAACTTTTTAAGTACTAGGAAACTGTCATATTAAGAATGGAAGATTGCATTTTCCAAAGTTTCAATTTTCTCTTGAAAGCTTTAATTTTATCATTAGCAATGAAGAGTGATGGTTGTTTTCCTGAACTGACAGTCTGATGTCATTAATTTTCAAGAAAATGTCTGCCCTTTACCCAAACATGAAAAACTTGTATCTCATCTGTTAGTAATTCTTTAAAACAAAACAAAACCCTGATATTCTTGGGAAAACTGACTAATTCAGCTTGCAACTGAAACAATCTCACATTGCTTCCAATAGCCATCAT
Organism: Colobus angolensis palliatus; assembly: GCF_000951035.1. NCBI lineage: Eukaryota > Metazoa > Chordata > Mammalia > Primates > Cercopithecidae > Colobus > Colobus angolensis. The sequence continues at coordinate 2,342,273 of NW_012119376.1, read as the reverse complement.
ACTTTGGTGTGCAACAGAAAAGGCCTATGTATATTTCCCAGTTTGTCATAATGAAAACATAAAAAGATATGTATTCAAGTATCAAAATTTTAAATGGTAACATGTTGACTGTTTCAACAAGGACATTCTTAAGTGAAATTGGCTTACACCTTTTTTTCTTTTTACTGCAAATGTGTGGTTTGGGTAATAAGAAAGACAACTTGGCCTTTCATCCACTGGTCTTTAGTTCCAGTAAGAGATAAGACACACGCTTGAAATGTCCAGGCCAACATGAAAAGTGTTATCTTCATGTTGTTGAGGGACATGCAAACACCAGGAGATCACTAAACTCTATCATGACATTATGCCACCTAACTACTCCTGTGCATCTTTCTGATCAAACACATTGATAAACATTCATCTTGAAAGGTATGTTTTTTGCCTATATCAAAGCAAGAAAACATTGGTCCAATTTAAACTTAGAAATAATACCTCTCCTACAATATTTTAGGCATTAATTCAGGCAATTCTGTCTACATATCTGAACTGTCTTGGATCAAAAATGCCATTGATTTATTTATTCCAGTTTTCTGAATACTTCATTAGATCACCAAAAACATGCTATGAAAAAGCAAAAGTTCACATAACAAAAATCTAGCATGAGGGGTCTTCAAAAAATCCATGGAGAATGTATACTGTAAAAAAAAAAAAGCATGGATTTCAAATTTTTTGCACCAAAATAAACTTGTACTAATTTGTTAGAGTGTGCAAAAAGAATCTAGCTGGAAGCACTGATAAAGAAAAGTTGGAAAAGAACCTCTATCAGAACAACACAAATTCTGCTAAAATTGAAGCAAACACAAACATCAAATTCATGATGAAACTGGGTGACAGAATGGTAAAATAACTGATTATTTGCAAAAATTTCTGGGGAAAATGCCCCAAAGAAACCAGCAGTTTACAAACGTGTAACTTATTTTAAGAAGGGACAAGGTGACATTGAAGATGAAGCCCACAGTGGCAGACCATCCACACTAATTTACAAGAAAAAAATTAACCTTTTTCATGCCCTAATTTAATAGGATCAACAATAACTGCAGAAACCATAGCCAATACCATAGATATCTCAATTTTTTCAGCTTTCACAATTCTGACAGAAAAATTAAAGTTGAACAAGCTTTCCACTTGATGGGTGCCAAGACTGTTGCAAACAGATCAGCTGCAGACAAGAGCATACATTTAAATAGAAATTTCAAACAAGTGGAATCAAGATTCTAAAGCATGTCTTCAAAGAATTGTAACAGGATATGAGACCTGCCTTTACCAGTATGATCCTGAAGACAAAGCACAATCAAAGTAGTGGCTACTAAGAGGTGGAAGTGGTCTAGTCACAGCAAAAATGGAGGGTCAAGAGCAAAGGTCATGGCAATGGTTTTCGGGGATGTGAAAGGCCTTTTGCTTGTTGACTTTCTGGAGGGTCAAAGAATGATAACATCTGCTTATCATGACAGTGCTTCGAGAAAGTTATCCAAAGCTTTAGCCGAAACATGCCCAGAAAATCTTCACTGGAGTGTCCTTCTCTACCGTAACAATGTTATTATGCTATTACTCATTTTTCTCATCAAACTAGGAACATTTTGCAAGAGTTTTTATAGTAAATCATCAGACATCCATCTTGCAGTCCTGATTTGGCTCCTTCTGCCCTCTTTTTGTTTCCTAAGCTTATAAAATTTTAAAGGGCATTCATTTTTCTTCAGTTAATAATGTAAAAAAGACTGCATTGACACGAGTAAATTCCCAGGACCCTCAGTTCTGTAGGGGATGGACTAAATGGCTGGTATCATTGTTTACAAAAGTGTTTTGAATCTGATGGAGCTAATAAAGTTTATAAGGTTGTGTTTTTATGAGAAATAAAGTTTATGGTTTTTTATTTTTTTAATTTCATTTTCCATGAAATTTTTGAAGTCCCCTCACATACTTCTTAATTCAGAGATTTGAGTTCAACAAATTTAATCTACAAAGAGTTTGAAACCACATACACACACACACACACACACATGCACGCACACAAACACACTTCTGACAGGTCTTTGTGCAAATGAAAGCAAAAGCTTTACCCTCAGGAGGATTAGATAACATGTGAATGAGTATGAGGCCAAACATAAAACCTGGAGCATCTATTGGCAGTGATGAGGATGTGAGACATCAGCAGGTGCTGATGTCAGGGTAGGAGGAAGAGAAGCAGAGGTGGGCTTACTTGATGATAGCATTGTTATCCTACTCTATTCAAGTGGTATAGAGTGCACTTTATATAAAGTTCACTGTGGGAAGAAAAAATCCAGAAAAATTATTTTTAACCAGTTGCTACAGTTAGTTGCAGTGTAAAACCAGAAATAAACCAAAGAATCTTAAGTAAGATCATAAGCTTTGGTGACTGTATCAGTTTTCTATTACTTTATAACAAATGACACTTACAGACTTAAAACAACACCCATCCATGTATTAGTTCACAGTTTGGTAAGTCACAAGTCCCAGCACCGTGTAACCAGATTATCTGCTGAGGGTCTTATGAGACTGAAATCAAGTTGTCAGCCAGGCTGCATTTCTTTCTGGAAGCTCTGAAGAAGAATCTGCTTCCACACTCACGCAGGTTGCTGGCCAAATGCAGTCCCCTGCAGTTGTAAGATGGAGGTCCCTATTGCCCTACAGGATGTCAACCAGAGCCACTCAGATCTTAGAGACCACCCACATTCCTTGCCATGTGACCAGTAGTGAAGAAAACTATCTGTGCAGAGAGGGTTGCTTGGAATTTCATCTCCTGGACAAGGTTTATGTTCATGTTTTATCTCATTTAATCACATTTAGACATGATTAAAGAGTGGTTTTGTTTTTGTTTTGGTGCATCATGGTCACAAAGTGGCCTCGTTTGATGTTGATGTCCCATAAAATCATTTGTGTTCAACGACAGCACATCAAAGCCTAGCTGATAGCACCAGGCTGGCCCCTTGATGTCTGCAGCATAAGGGGCCATTGGACTACCAGAGTGGTGCTAAAGTGCTGAATTTGGAGGAATCTCATTCCATGACACTTAGGACAAGTTTGGGGCTCAAGGATATTGATGATCTGCTGCAGATTCTTGGACATGAGTCCTGTGAGTGGGCTCTTGCATGAGCTCTTGCCCTACAGTGGCCACCTACCATTCTGCAGGACCAGAGAGTAGAATGTAACATGTGCAATATCCTGTGGGCCCTCATCACTGGTGCCCAGCATGGTCACCTCACATCCTCCATAGGCTCCATGTGACTTATCAGGCAGTCCTCCACTGGGGGTAGCTGTACTTACCTCAGGGCTCTCAAGTCCTTCGTTCTGTGACATGAATTCACCCTTCAAATAGGTATCCTCCTTGCTCCCAGTTAATGTGTTGATATCATTGCTCACTATAAGCCATGCTAACAGGCATTGCTTAAGTTGGTGGACTACTCTACCATGGTCCCTCCTCTTTTCTCCCCGATGGAAATTTGTGGAAGCCAGGGATATGGTCATTATTGAAAGAGATCATATAATTACAACCTGAAGAATTCTAGAGGTCATGGTTGGAAGATGTGTTCCTCTATGTTTATGCTATAAAATTCCTAATGGTAAATTTAACTTGAGAAGGAAACAAAACACTGTTCATATTTTCCCACATACTCTGGGGGCAACCTTTGCAGTCATCATCAACAAAACAAAATAACCTTTGATAGAGTCACTAAAAGTCCATACTCATGGGCTGCTTTTGGTGGACCCAGCATCCTGAGCAATGATGTCATCAGCATCGAACTGATGATATCAATGAATTGTAGAAACAAGAAGATCTATGTTGTTTCTATCAACATTCTGAAGATCCATGGCATTGTGAGTTGCAAAATTTTTCTCAATGTGGGATATGTGAAATTAGCCAGGGGCAGCTTATTTGACAATTAAGAACATGAACAGGTGATTTCTAAATCTGAACAGGAAGAGATGGTGCCTAGACACCCTAAAGATCTTTCATGAGCTCTGCTGAAAATTTACACACATATGTAACCACTTCTCTACCCATTATTCTATTATCTTCATTGAATTTTTGCTTGAATTGTGTAACACATTCTTAATTCAAAATGTTTATATTGACAGTGGTCCTACAAAAAGTGTTTTCCAGGTCAGGCACGGTGGTTCCCATGCCTGTAATCCCAGCACTTTGGGAGGCCGAGGTGGGTGGGTCACCTGAGGTCAGGAGTTAAAGACCAGCCTGGTCAACATGGTGAAATCCCGTCACTACAAAAATACAAAAATGAACCAGACATGATGGCGGGTGCCAGTAATCCCAGCTACTCAGGAGGCTGAAGCGAGAGAATCACTTGAACCCAGAAGGCAGAGGTTGCAGTGAGCCTAGATTGCATCATTGTACTCTCAGCCTGGGTGATAGAGAGAGACTCTATCTCCAAAAAAAAAAAAAAAAGTGATTTCAGCATACACCCTAGGAGATGCCTTGCAGGGAAGTCTTCCTGAAGAGGTCAGGTTTCAGATACAAAAGCATGATTAGGAGTTAAGTAGACAAAGAGGGGAGTGAAACTTGTTCCAGTCAAAGAACATGTGCAAAAGTCCTCTGGTGGGAAAGACCAGGTGAAAGTGAGGGACTAAAACAGTACATTCTAAAGGACAGTCAGTGGATTCTGATAATAGTCTGGTTCCCCACTCACCGAGGGACTGGTAAAAAGCCTCAGTCAGTATAACATCGTTGTGTGTGTTCCACACAGTTCTCATTCCCCCGTGTCTGCCCTATTCTTGCTCCCCATCTCAGCTTCTTGCTTGGGGCCTTGACTGCTCACAGGAAATGGTTTCTAGTCTTTGCTCCTTGGCTGGAAGTAAGAGAGCTACACCTCTCATTCCTTAATTGCAGTCCTTCACAGCTACAGCTTCTTCACAGAATCAGAATTAGTCTTTCCGTCATGGCTATGGGAGGATATTTTTTAATGTGTGTGGTGGAAAGAGTGACTCCTTGCTTAGTGAGAGAGGTTGAACAAACCCCTTGTTGTGTAGAAGGATATATGTGGCGACATTCCTCTGTAAAAATGTTAATGCTTTCCCTAGCAACTGATGCTTGGAACATTACTGTTTAGTCACCTTACACCCAGTAATGCAGGGGTGGTATCAGCTTTGCTTCAAAGCTGAAATGAAGATCAAAACTAATATAAAGTATAGGGGGAGGCAGCATCAAGTTGGCCCAGGGTCTGGCATCTTTTCTTTTAGGTTTTGTCCCAACGGATCTGAATTGCTTTTATTCCATGATTTTTTCCCAGGCTTTAATCCCACTGGCTTTTTTCTCAGGTGAAAAAATAAAATAAAATAAAAAAATAAATCCCAAGTGTCTATGCTGTGTGCCCACTGGTAAGGTAAAGAAATCTGTATGAATAGTGGAATCTTGACATAGACCCAGCCATTCTGAGGAAGGGGACTAGTACCAAGGCTGGAAAAATAATGAGGAGTAATGGGAACTGCAAGGACATAGGTGTCACACACACACAGCCTTGTGAGAGTATCTCCTCTGGGAAGCCTCCTTTGATTTACACTCCCTACCGCCCCCACTTTAATTCTCAAACTGCCTGCATAAGATTTAATAGAATATGTGCATTTTTTTCCCAACTTAATCTCAGCCAGATTGAAGCCAATCTCTACCAGACTGAAGGGAGCAGCTGGGCCATGGGATGCTAGAGCTTGGAACTAGAAGGAGAGCTTTTCTGAGACATGCTGAGTGTTGACACTTCTGAGTAGATTCCAAGAACAAAGAAACGAAGGAATATCTCGACTCCTTACATACACTGCAAGTCCCTTGAGTGAAAAAATGACTCTCCTTATCCTGAAAACCTGAAAATACTTCCTCAAAAATCAACTCAAGAAATGTTTTTTGATAATGTGATTATGTGCTTTGTGCCAGTTTTGTGAATCACATCTTATAGATAATGGTGTTGATATCGATGCTAATGTTTCTGGTAAAGGAGCTTTGGCTCCAAGAAAGGAAAAGAAAAGAAGATTCTTTCCCATGTGCAGTCTACTCAGCTATGGCTCAGGAGGGCATTTGGGGTAAAATCGTCTGTTTTTTGGATAAAAGAAGAAAGACACAGGAATTACATATATATACCTCTGTAAATATGTCCAAGGGTGAGCAACATTTACTTAAAACAAGCAGGGTTTAATGAATGCCTGCTATGTGTCAAAGGATTCTCAAGCACTCGCATATTTAATCCACCAAATTACTCAGGGTAATTTTACAACAACTTTTCACTTGAAACTAAGATCCAGAGATGTTGGACCTTCCTGAGGTTATTCTGCAAGGAAGGGCTGGAGTTTGCAGCCAGTCTCTGTCTCTGTTTCAAAGCTCACTTCACAACTCCATAGTTGCCAAAACTACGGGATGCAATCGACAGTTCATTCTGATGGAGAGTTGAGTCCAAAAAGTATTTGTTTAAGACAGAAATCCAGATTTCTTCAAAACAGCAATATCCTCTTCAGCCAGTTGTTTGCACAGACATCTTTGCTGCCATCCAGGCAAATCTGAGCACATACCTTCCTGGTGCTTCTCTGCCCTGAGCCAATGTGGTCCTTGTTTGACAAGGAAGGGCAGCCTGCAGCCAAGACTAGGGGACACAACCCGGAGTTTCTCTGCTCCCAGGCCCCAGAGAAGTCACTCAATCCTAGGGCGGGAGGGACCGCCAGCCTCTGGGAAATGCTGCTCTTTAACCAAACCCAAAAGATCATTATCGGCCTGTTTCTCGACAGTCAGATAAGGAAACGCTGCCGATTCTCTTGAAGAATCATCCTGGTCAATCAGAAAACTTTTCTCTAAATGGCACCAGCAGCAAAAACAGAAAGGATAATTATTAACCTTAACATAGGGATTCCAGAGGGCAATCTGTTCTTTCATCTCAATTAAGGGGAAATGGTAGAGACAAAAATCAAGATATGAAAAATGGAAGAGGCACTGCCTGTGGGTGCTTCAGCTTAGCATTTCAATGGTTTTAGAACTGGATTTCTATTAAGCAAAACTGAGGTCTCTTCTCAGATGGTGGACTACCATTTCACTAACAGGATGTTGAGTGCTTCTCTTTAATCCCTTGAGTACATGTATGACAAGTACGTCTCATTACACAAGAATGAGACTAATAGAATTGCTTCTAATATTTTTTGGATGGATATTGTGGGAGGCCATTGAGAAACAGAAGACAGATTGTACACATATTTAATTTTAAACACTATTTAAATAGTATTAAGCTTTTCCATGCTTCCATATTGGCTTAAAATTCATAATGTTCATAAAATTCATAAAATTCAAAGCACTTTTTCTCTAACTTAGTGATTCTAAATATGTGCTTATCAAAGGAAATGTATTGTGCATTGACCTTTTTCAATTTTCTTTCTTGGATCTTATTCACAGAAAAATATTTAATCAACAGAACCTTTGCCCAGTAGTCAGTTCTTTCACTGTTAGCTGTGGAATCAAATCTGTCTCTGTGTTCTCCTTGACACACCAACACTAACACCAAACTAGAGCTATTCTGACTGCTTGAGGATTCCTGAATACGAATTGTATTTTCCCTATTTTATTATAAATAGTTTGAGGTAAATAGCTGAGGCTTTGGAATCAAACTGAGCCAAAGTCAAACTACTTACTCACTCTATGTTCTTGAGCAAATTATTTTTCCTCTCTGAGCCTCAGTTTCCTCCTCTGTTAAATAGCGATAATAATACATACTTCATAAGATTGTCATTGAATAATTCATTAGCTAATATATGTAATGTAGGTGTCCAATGAAAAGTTTTAATCCCTGTTGTTGTTGTTATTAACTTCCTCTTCTTATTAATTTTTTTCCAACAGAAAATAAATTCTCATTCCTACTTATATTTTCAACCATTGAAATTCCACCTGTTATCCAATGTCCTCTCTCAGGAGCCTTCCCCAGTCCTCTCTGCTAGAATTGAGTTCTCCATTATCTCTAATCCTATGCCTTGTGTAGCACTTGCCACCTATTACATTGCGCTCTAGTTTCTTTTTGCCCAAATCTCATCATCCTAATTAGAATGATAGCCTCAGGAGGGCAGGAAGCAAAATGATTTTTCCTGTAAAATATTTTTTGAATGTCTGTTGAATGACTATCGAAGACTTCCTTATTTTATTTGGCATTATTTGTTGAATAAAAACAGAAATGATTTTTCATTTTAGTATTTTTTTTAAATTTTAGAATTTAGATATGTCAATTTAGTAAATGTTTCATCCTGAACTTACGACATAATAGTTGAAGTCAGGATGAAAACATATATTGCTGAAGAGTCTTATTCTTTTGCTCTGACAGGGCACTGCAGCTATTGACCTTTGACTCCCTGTAAGTAGAACCATTCCTCTCAAATCTATGTGGTGACACTTCCAAAACATCCTGCAGCACAGGCATGCAACCTCCAGTCCTGCTCCAGTTTTCTCACTTATAAAATAGGTGGGGGATAAAATCAGATGACCTTGAAGAGACTTTCTTTTATTTATTTTATTTTATTTTATTTTTTGGAGACAGAGTCCTGCTCTATCTTCCAGGCTGGAATTCAGTGACATGATCTTGGCTCACTGCAACCTCCGCCTCCTGGGTTCAAGTGATTCTCCTGCCTCAGCCTCCCAAGTAGCTGGGATTACAGGTGCCCACCACCATGCCTGGCTAATTTTTGTATTTTCAGTAGAGACGGGGTTTCACTATGTTGGCCAGGCTGGTCTTGAACTTCTGACCTCAGGTGATCGTCCTGCTTAGGCCTCCCAAAGTGCTGGGATTACAGGCGTGAGCCACCGTGCTTGGCAAAACTTTCCTTTTCTTAGAGTTTCTGGTTTATCATTTCTTAAATGAGAGCATTCTACTTGGTAATTGTGAGGTTTTCTCTCTGTGGTGTGAGTTTTGTTACCTTTTCTTTCTCAGACCACATACAGTCCCAATAAGAAAAACAAAAAATTAATTTCTTGGGTGTTGCATCCACTATTCAAAAATTTTCCAGCTACTTCTGAACATCTCCCTAGAGTTTCTCAAATATACTCATAAATAAGTTGCTCTCTACTCCCTAAGGATCCCGTGACTGCTTTTTTGTTGTTGTTTTTTGTGTTTTTTTAATTCCAGACACGTCTTCAGCTGCTCCTACATCTCATAAAGCTGCCTATGCTGCTGGGGCCTCACTGTATTAGGATCAGAGTTTTGCCTAGGTTTTCTCAGCTTTACAATGAACTACACTCCTACATCTCCTGCACTGCTCTTATGCAAAACTGGGGGATGGGGAATTCTGAGTCTTAGGATAAACATATCTTAGACCACAAGGACAACTCCCGTTCTATAATAATACGATAGTTTACATATACTGTAAGATGTCTGATGATTAATAGTAATGTTAATATAAGAGTTTGTCAAAAGTAATTCTTATTAGGAATCCCCCAGTACAACCAGGATTTAAGTAAATTGGCCAATCACTGTGATTAGAATGCTCTAACAGGTGTGGTGGCTCACGCCTATAATCCCAACACTTCGGGAGGCCAAGGCTGGCAGATCACCTGATGTCCGGAGTTCAAGACCAGCCTGGCCAACATGGCGAAACTCCATTTCTACTAAAAAAAGATACAAAAAAATTAGCCTGGTGTGGCGGCAGGTGCCTGCAGTCCCACCTACTCGGAAGGCTGAGGCTGAGAGAATTGTGTGAATCTGGGAGATGGAGGCTGCAGTGAGCGGAGATTGCACCACTGCACTTCATCCTGGGTGACAGAGAGAGAGTCCGTCTCAAAAAAAAAAGAAGAAGAAGAAGAAGAAGATTTAAATCATTCCAGGAAGGAGCTAACATTGACTGTGATCATTGGAAGGATGACATCAGCTTGGCTAGGCCACCTCAGACACTGTACATGGAGATGATTTATAAGTACTGATGGAACTTGAGATACAGGAAGGAGGTGCAGAGACACAGATTCTGCTTTTTCTCATGGATATATGCAAATCATGTGTGAGATGCATATTCTAATCTTCGCAAATGAAGAGTTTGACATGCCCAAGCTCTTTCCCCCAACTACCTACTCCACATTGACAAAAGTTCAGGTGGAAGTCAAAGATTTAAAAATTGAGCTGAGTGAGTGAAGATTGGAGCATTCACGGAAAAGAGCAAAAAAATCACTAAAAAAATTTTTTTGTGTGGCAGTCTCACTTTCTTGCCCAGGCTGGAGTGCAGTGGCCAGATCTCGGCTCATTGCAACCTCCACCCCCTAGGTTCAAGTGATTCTCACGCCTCAGCCTCCTGAGTAGCTGGGACTACAGGCATGTGCACAATGCCCAGCTAATTTTTTGTATTTTTAATAGATATGAGGTTTTGTTATGTCAGCCAGCCCGGTCTCAAAATCCTGGCCTCAATCGATCTCCCTGCCTTGGCCTCCCAAAGTACTGGGATTACAGGCAGAGCCACAGAACCCAGACTAAAAATGCTTTTGCTTTTGTGTGGAATCTCACTTTGGAAAAGTCTTCTTTGAATTGCCTCTTTTTTTCTTTTTTTTTTTTTTTTTTTTTTTTTGAGGTGGAGTCTCAATCTGTCACCCAGGCTGCAGAAGGTACCTTTTCAGCTGCCGAGGAATGAGACCTGTTGAGTGAAATGTCAAGAGGCTGAAAGTGAACGGACTGCCAGCTGTCCCTCTCCCCAGCT
>NW_012119376.1:2311697-2331525 GCF_000951035.1 Colobus angolensis palliatus | reverse complement strand
TGGAATCTCACTTTGGAAAAGTCTTCTTTGAATTGCCTCTCTTTTTTTTTTTTTTTTTTTTTTTTTTTTTGGTAGTAGGAAGATGGTGCTGTCAGCCGTTTGGGGAAAGGTACCTTTTCAGCTGCCGAGGAATGAGACCTGTTGAGTGAAATGTCAAGAGGCTGAAAGTGAACGGACTGCCAGCTGTCCCTCTCCCCAGCTTTTACTTTGGGTAACAGGGTCCTCAGAGACAATGCACGGTGCAACTCATTTCCTCCATAGGAAGCTAAATAAAAGTTTAGGCCTAAGCCCCCGTTAGTAATAGAGTGTTAATTCTCCTGGTGGGTCCCATCTGCTTGCCTCCCGGAAGACCTGCAAAGATGGCAGGCAGATGATAGAGGACTCAGAGTTTTAGGATCCCAGCCATCTATTTCTCTGTCATTAGAAAACGTACTAACACCTACTATGGGCCTGGCTCTGGACTCAGCACAGTTGGGGATATATCAAGGCAAAAGTATTTCTGGGACTTACCTCCTTGGTTATAATTCCCAAAAGACTGGACTCCATTCAGGATCCCAGATCCAAGCCATTCAGGGAACTCAGCTGCAGCAGAATGTGGGTGCTCACCACCTTCTAGAATGTGGCTCTTGCTCTATGAACAGCAGCAAGATGAAGAGATATCTGCACACCCTTGTTTATTGCAGCACTATTCACAGCAGCCAAGATAAGGAAGCAACCCAAGTGTCCATCAACCGATAAATGGCTAAAGGAAATGTGGTATGTATAGCTATATTCTGCAATGGAGTACTATTCAGCAATAAAAAGAATTAAATCCTGTGATTTGCAGCAACATAGATGAACATTGTGTTAAGTGAAATGAGCCAGAAACACAAAGACATGATATCACTCGTATGCAGAAACGAACAAAGCTAATCTTGTAGAAGAGTGGTTTTCGTTGCGCTCCAAGCAAATGCACGATTGGGGAAGGGAGGAGGTCATGGGTTCATGGGTACAGGGTCACAGTTAGGAGGAATCTCCTAGGAGATAGGAGGATTAAGTTCTGGAATACTGTTGCATAGAAGAGTGATTATAGTTAACAAACTCTTGGTGTATTTCAAAATAGTTAGAAGAGAGGATTTTGAATGTTCATTCTCACAACAACAAAAAAGATATATGTTTGAAATAATGAAAATAACTATCCTGATTTGATCACTATACAATAAATACATGTATTGAAACATCTCACTGTACCCTACAAATATGTGCAATTATTATGCATCAATTAAGGATTATGATTACATAAATTAAAAACAAATGAAGCCACAGCAACTTATTCTGTTCGATATGCTTCCTGTTTTACTAAGAGAGAAAAAAGAGATTTAAGTGAACAAAAGAACATTCTCAGGTTGCAAAAGAGGGTCATTTTTTTAAAAGAAACTGTTCTACTAGGAAATTGAATTTTTGTCTTCTCTTCACCCACTATTTTTCCATGAATTTATAATATTCTTTGGGGAAGGGGGATTCGCAGTATTCTGTCTATCAGAGCACTGTGTATTTACATTCTTGCATCAAGAAAGCCTGTCCAGCTAGCAAGGCAGGTTATTAAACTGTAAGAGAGACTTAAAAGAACAGAGAGAGCTTATTACAAGCAAGATGAAGCACTGACTAATAGTAAGCATTTCTGAGAAATTCCAGGGAGAAAATCATTTGGTAATGATTTGGAAAAATAATCCGGTGGTAAAGAGTGTTTCTATCCCTCACCTAACCCCTTACCCCAGCCCTCTTGCTATGAGCAATTCTTGCTGTGCCCATCTTCTCCCTTGAGGAGGAAAGACTGAATTAAGTAAAACCGCCATTCTTCCAGTCTCCAAGGTTGCAGAAGTGCTAATAAATGCTGTCCTTGTTACTTTGAATCATTTCCCCAGGGCATTTGTCATTTGTGCACTGAAACATTCTGACAGCCACTTGGCACTTGCATTTTGTCATGTTGTAATGGAGTATATTGCCATTGCATTCAATATATTCAATATATTTTTCATTCCAATTACATGCAGTGAATCAAACTCTTGCTACAGTGAAATTGGTTTGAAGCCCTCTCCAGAGCCAAGATCCACCAGAGAACCCCGATCTAATGACTGCCGGCAGGTCTGAGCAGTGCCTTCCTCTCGATTTGAAGAACAGCTAACTTAATTTGTTCTCTTATTTGAGAGTGAACCAGATCATTTGCATTGTAAATAAAACCATTTCTTGTCTTTATTTCCATCATTTTTGGTTGCTTTTGGCGGTTTAACTTGGATAACTTAATCACGGGCCATATGAAAGAGAGCAGAAACAGATTTTAAGTAAGTTTAAGAGTCAGTGCAAAGCAAATGCGTGGCAGTAACAGGTGACTAAAGCAACTCTGTTATCAGACTTTGTAAGCATCATATGGCACTTGAGTTATCATCTCTGCTGCTAGAGGTCAAAGGAAAATTGGAATAGTGGCCTTTCGAAGTAGGTCCTCTAGGTTAAATTCAGGCTTTGAACTACATAAAGTGCAGCATTTCAGGGAGACCCTGGGGTTGTATCCTTGGTGGAAGAGCACAACCTCTGAAGCCAGGCCCTGCAGCGAGTGCTGCCTCTGCTCCCCTCAGCCCAGAACCGGAGTGATAGCAGAGCAGTGCTGCATTGGATTGCTTCTCTGCAATGGCTGTTATGGAATAGAGAATGAAAGAAACAGTTTCAATAAGCATTTTCTTTTTGGCTATAATTTAACAATTTTGCAATGGCATCCATTCCCCAGAATAGTGAAAAGGGCATGAACCTATAGCCACAAAGATCATTTTTAAGCCTAAATTACCTGTGTTGTACTTAATCATTATTGATTTGATATTCCCAAGAATTATAATTCTTTCTAAAGATGATGTAATTTTAAGATGGGCTTTCCCCATGCACAGGAAGATCTCTGAGGTGCCAAGAAGTTTTTCGTGAAGTTGTTCATTCCTTACTTGCTTCATATAGAGTCTTGGTAAAATAGCCTTGAGCAGCAGGTGGTGAATCGCACATCCTATTCAGAGCAGTGTGGAGTTTCCTATTCCACTCAGGGACAATATGAAAAACCTCAAGGAGGTTGTGCTTGGGATATGCACTGTCCATCCCAGCCTCAGTTGACTCATTGAAAAGAGGCTGATTACACCTATCTCTTGAGAGACTCTCTGTCCTGGGAAGGACAGGGAACCCCAGTACAGCTAGCTCTTGATGGGCCTTGAGGCCATTCCTTCTGAGTCCTCTAGGGGACTATTGGGCCTAACTTGGCATCTAGTGCCCCACTAAATCCCCCATGCCTCACCTCCTTTGCCCCTTTGGTTCTGATCCTCTCTCCTCTTTCAACATTTTATCCTCATATTGCTCTATGCTGCCTCTTTTCTCAGCCGAGCCTGCTTCGGGTTTCTTCTTCTCTTAACCTTTCCTCAGTGCTCTCTGGAACTCCATATCCTTGGTTAGCCAATTCTAATTCCATGATTATTCCTTTCACCTCCTAACCTTGGCCAAACATTGTCACTTTCTTGGGGATTTCACAGCCCCAGAAAGCTTCTCCAGGTGGGAGGCTGCACAGTCCTATGCCTCCTGAGTCAGGTGTTTGGGAAGCTTGATCAGTGAGCTCCTCATTTCCAGCTGCCTCTTTCAGACTCTTGTGAATTCCCTCATGCACAGTTTGAGTTCATTTGCGGCTCACACCAAGCATTCATATACCACTGATCACCCCCTCTACTTAACGCCTAAGACTTCAGGCCTTCCGGAATCACTTGGCATGCTGATCTCACTGTAAATATGCTGAATATTGTATAGATTTGGAGTTCTGTCTTTTGTTTAGAAATTAAATGTTTAATGCTTTTCTATGGCCACCTTATTTTTCTGACCCCTTCACACACATTCTGCTCCTTGACTATACCTCATTTTTGCCATCTCTAGGTGTTGACCCATTACTTTGCTCCTACCTCTGCTTCCCACAAGCCATCTAGTCTATTTCATTCCAAGTTGTTGAGTCTCTGTTCAAGTTCAGTCTTTTTCATGAAATGTCTTCATGTGTACCACCCCAAGGTGATTTCTCACCACATGTATCTGCATATATTATCTCTGCCTGCTGTTCAAAAATAAAGCATATACTAGTTGTGATAGCCTCCGAGTCTGCGAAACTTTTTATTCATTTCCCTACCCTTTCAAATCTCCTGTCATTACTGTTTGGTGCCACACAAGAGGCCCTTGTTGTGTGAGCCCATCCTTCTCCTCATCACCATGGGGTACAAGAAGAGTGAGCCCTGCATGGGGCAGGCAGACACCTTGGACCATTAAAGGGCAGATTTATCATCACTATCACATATACGATGATTGAACACAAAACACTGACACTAGAACTCATTGTAAATAGTAATTTAATCACTTCCTTTACATACCTGCAAACGTTTTTCATAATTGCAGAATGCACTGCTAATTAGCTTTTGAAATGCTCTTATGGTGACAAAAATCTACCTAAATCATAGAATTTTAGAGATGAAGGGCATTCACTTCCTATACTACTTATTTTACCAAAAAAAATTTTAATGTATGTTACTTTGTCAGAATAACTTTAAACCAGCCAACACTTACTTTTCACTAATGGTATATATCGAGTATCGATCAGTGGGATGATATTAATTCATCACAGTCTCTCAGAAATCCAGGTAGATAGAGTCTATATTGTAACATATGCTTCTACTATTGCTGAGGCAGAGAAATCAGAGTGCTCTGGAAGGTCTTTCCCTAGTGACAAAGTTCTGGCCCATGAATGATGTCTTTTCAGAGAAGCCGGAATCATTGGTCAGGAACAACGGTAACCCACCCAACCACAAAGGAGCCAGGAAGCTCAGTCATCCATGTACCCTGTACTGAAGTTGATGGGCAGCTCTAGTAAACAGCATAACTATAACTACTCTTCAGCTACTTGTGTTATATTTATGCCATTTCATTATAATATGATAGAAGGGAGTAAAATTAGTATGCATTTTGGAGCCAGATAGCCAAGGTTCAAAACTCTGTTCTGCCACTTGTTAGCTGAGCCTATGTGCTCTTGGGCAACATACTTAATCTCTCTGAGTCTCAATTTTATTAACTTCTAAATGGGTATTTAACAAGGTTACTTGGAAGATTCAATGAGATGGAATGTATAAAAAGAAAAAACCTAAAACAATGTCTAGCAAGTAATACCTACTTGATATACGTTAGTTTTCGTTTTCCTTCCATCTCCCCGCCCACATTAATGTTTTGTTCACCTTCAGTTTGTCCTGCCTTACTTCCCCTGTGAGTATGAATTTGTTCTTGCCTTGAGTTTGAAAGATTGAACCATTTCCCTCACCAACAGATAAGCACATTCACTTCAATGCTACAACAATACTGTGCTTTCATTAATATCTCCACCACATTTACTATCTCTGGGGCTGTATTGTTAGAGTTTTCTCTATTTGATTTGGTTCAGCTATTAGATTAATTTCTTTCAAACTTTTGTGAATCACTCCTCACCCCAGCCTCACTTGAATTCTGTTAATATATCTCACCATGAAGATCATAAGCCTTTCAGGAAGAAGGACCACAATTTAAACCTTTGTGTCAGTTACATAGTCAATTATTTTGTTACTCACACAATCTCAAGTGTAAAGCAGTTAATTGGGTATATTAGTTTCCTAGGGCTGGCCATAACAATATACAATCTTCTGGGTGACTTAAACAACTGAAATTTATCATCTCTCTAGAAGCTAGAAATCCAAGATCAAAGTGTCAGTAGGGCTGGTTGCTTCTGAGAGCTGTGTGGGAGAATCTGTTCCATGCCTCTCCCCTGGCTTCTGGTGGTTTACTGGAATTCTGTGGTTTATAGAAGCATCACTGTAGTATCTGCCTTCATCTTCATGTGGTGTTCTTGTGTGTGTGCATCTGTGTCCAAATTTCCCCTGTTTATAAGGGTATCACTCACACTAGATTAGGGCTCATCACCCCAGTGATCTCATCTCAATTAATTACATCTGCAGCAATACTATCTCCAAGTAGTCACATCCTGAGGTACTTTTTTTTTTTAGAAAAAAAAAAAAGCAACTTTTATTTCAGGTTCATGGGGTATATGTGCTGGTTTGTTGCATGGGTAAATTGCACATCAGTGAGGTTTGGAGTACAAATGATATTGCCACACAGATAGTGAGCACAGTATCCAATAGGGAGTTTTTCAACTCTTGTCCGCCTCCCCCCTCCATCCCTCCACCTTCCAGTGGTTCCCAGTGTCTACTGTTCCCATTTTTTCTTCATGTGTACTCAATATTTAGCCTCCACTTGTAAGTAAGAACATGTGGTCTTTGGTTTTCTGTTTACAGGTTAATTTGCTTAGAGTAATGGCCCCCAGTTGCATCCATGTTGCTGCGAAGAATATAATCTTGTTCTTTTTTATGGCTGTGTTGTATCCTCTGGTGTATACATATTACATTTTCTTTATCCAGTCCACTGTTGATGGGTATCTGAGTTGATTCCATGTCTTTGCTATTGTGACATTCTGAGGGAGTTAGGACTCTAACATATGAATTTAGCAAGCCCCAAAATTCAATTCATAACACATGAGTAACTATAATCAGGATGAATATTTAATTATTTTTCAGAGAAAATAGTATGACATCAATGTCTCTGCCACATCAAAGTATGATTTTCAAAGTGTCGAGAACTTGATACCACAATAAACGTAGAGTGAACAGGTATCCAAAATTGCTTTACCTAATTCATCAGAGAACTAGCAGGATGATAAAACTAATTTCAAGAACATTTGAGGAACAGAGGTTTATATATTCCTCAACAAAGATTTGTTGAAATAAGTTTACAGAGTTAGAGGTCAAAGTGACAAATTGCCTACAAACTATAAACCCACAACCTTTTGGGTCACCTTTCCCATGATCATAAATTATTTACTTCTCTACTGAATACAAGTCAGCAAATTAACATGTAACATCCCAGAGTCATGACTCCAATTAGTAGTATACAGCAGGTCAAACAAAGACACATACCCCAATATAACTGACTATCTCTTGGGTAGCATGGTAAGATATTGAAAGGACATGGAGGCATGCTTTTCCCTTATTTTCACGTTTTAGATATGTTTTCTTAGAACCTTCCAGCCAAAATCATCTCAAAGGATTATCCCTAATTACAGAAGAGCTGGTTTCATAATGATTCCACCTGGTTAATTTATATAAGTTAAGCAAGAGGTATTACTAAACCATATAAACTTCTTTATAATCATCCAGTCTTTATGATTATCAAGGGCAGTTACTAAAATCATAGAGTTAACTTTCATCTGGAAATTTTATAAAGAATCTCGGACTCTGAATAAACTTTTAAAAGCCTCTATTATTTGTTCTTCAATCTGGAAGCTAAGAAGCCAAGCCCAAGAATTTCTCTCTCCTAGATTTCACTTGCAGTATCTATAAATGTGGGTGAATTTCTCCCTCCTGGAGTTTATCAATATCTGCTAACATACTTGACCTTCAAAGAAATGACTTTCCTTACTCCTTGTAATGCTAGGACTCTGTAAACACAAAACAGGTATCAGACTAGGTTCCTGGGAGGGCTTTTTAGGTATTAATTCCACTTGTGAATGAGTTACCTTTGTTCCTTAATTGTGATCTTATCACAAAAGTGTTAAATGAGTTATCAAACATGACACTTCAAATAAGTATTTGGTTACACAATAAATTTGTTCAATTATATCCTGGTATAAAGGAGATCAGGTACATATTGAACCTATGCAAATAACCACATTGCCATGAAAAGTAAACAAACATAGTAAAATGCTTGTTTCTATATTCTGAGAGGTCAAGAAGAGAAAAATAACATTTAAAGAATGTTTCTTTTCAAACTGCAGAATTATTTTGGGGTAAGTTGTGGGACAGAGACAGATCAAGAGAAAGGGAAAAGGGTTTTCTGGAATAACAGTTAAATACAGAATATTAAAAACAGTATCAATATTTCAAAGCAAATAATCATAATTCTATTTTCCTCCCTGTCAATCCTAGTTAATCTTTTTTTTTTTTTTTTTTTCTGCTGGATCTTGGGACAGCAGTTGCTTTCATAAAATCATCTCATTCTGGATTGAGAAGATTTCTGGAAATCCTCACTTAATCCCAAATACAGAGTTGCCTAAGTCATGTCAGTTTGAAAGCCCACAATGTAAAATATCAATGTTAAATGCATTAGTGTGCAAGGACTGCCATAACAAAAGTACTACAGACTAGGTTGCTTAAATTACATACATTTATTTGCTCACAGTTCTGGAGGATGGAAGTTCAACATCAACACTTCAACAGGACTGGTTTCATTCTGAGGCCTCTCTCCTTGGCTTATAGACAGCTTTCTTCTCCCTTTATCTTCACATTTTTCTCTGTGTCTGTGTCCTAATCTCTTCTTCATAAGAACAATGGTAATATTGGTTTAGGGCCCATAATGTGACCTCATTTTACCTGAATTTTTTCTTTAAAGACCCCATCTCCAAGTACAGACCCATTCTGAAGCACTGGGGTTAGGACTTCAACATATGAATTTTGGGAGGACATAATTCAGCTTGTAACATTAAGTATATCCAGTTTAGTCCTTTTAAAAATATATTTTCTTTTTTTTTGAGGCGGAGTCTCGCTCTGTCGACCGGACTGGAGTGCAGTGGCCGGATCTCAGCTCACTGCAAGCTCCGCCTCCCGGGTTTACGCCATTCTCCTGCCTCAGCCTCCGGAGTAGCTGGGACTACAGGCGCCCGCCACCTCGCCCGGCTAGTTTTTGTATTTTTAGTAGAGACGGGGTTTCACCGTGTTAGCCAGGATGGTCTCGATCTCCTGACCTCGTGATCCGCCCGTGTCGGCCTCCCAAAGTGCTGGGATTACAGGCTTGAGCCACCGCGCCCGGCCTTAAAAATATATTTTCATGAGTACATAGTGTGTATATATATTTATGGGGTACATAAAAGATTTTAATACAGTCATACAATACTTAATAATCATATCAGGGTAAATGGGGTATCCATTGCCTCAGGCACTTATCATTTCTTTGTGTTAGAAACATTCTAATTATACTCTTGGTTATTTTTAAATGTACAATAAATTATTGTTGACTATAGTCACCTTATTGTGCTATCAAATACTAGATCTTACTCATTCCATCTAACTACAAGTGTATATATATGTATACATATAGGACCCATTAACCATCCCCACTCCTCCTGCCCCCAACTGGTTTAGTCTTTAGCAAGAAACTCTCAAGTTTTCCTTTGTTGACAACCAAATTCATGACTTCAGGCAATTGTGAGCAGAAAGTAGAAACAACTTGGTAGTGTTAAGGTTGAATAGCCGTTAATTTTTTACAGTAATAAATAATACAGTGATGGAGAAGTGGAAAATTCTCTATTTAAGTACATAAATACACAACTCTTTTGTAAGGATCAAATCAATGTTTCCACTCAGGGTAAGAATATATTATGGACTAACAAATTTTCACGCCCTTCCAGTGCATCTTGTAATGTGTGCAATCAATATAATATGTATTTATATTAATAATGTTTTCCCTGCACAAAATTAACCTAGAGAAAGCTGAGCTTCTTCTTTTATTTGATAATTTTACTTAGGAAATTCATGCAACAAGTTGAGCTAATTAAGAACAATGAAACCAGGAAGTCTGATTATTTTTATCATCTCTCTTTCTATAAGATGAAAGACAAAATGTTTATGATTTTCTTTTTTCTTATTTTTTCTTTTTTTTGAAATAGCGTCTTGTTCTGTAGCCCAGGCAGATTGAAGTACACTGGCACAATCATAGCTCACTGTGGCCTCTATTTCCCAGACTCAAGTGATCCCCCAACCTCAGACACTCAAGCAGTTGGGACTACAGGGACATGCCACTATGTTCTGCTAATTTTTTTTCTTTTTTAGTAGAGATGAAGTTTTGCTTTGTTGCCAACGCTGGTCTCAAACTCCAGAGCCCAAGCTCAAGCAATCCTCCCACCTCGACCCCCCAATGTGCTGGGATTACAGACATGAGCCACTGCACCCAGCTTAAATGTTTATGATTTTCTAATATTCATCAAGAAAATCTCAAAGATAGTTTTAGGTGTAAAAGACATTGTGACTTTATTTTTTGATTTAAGACTGAATCTTGTGAAGAGAAAAGGAAAAGTGATATTAGGGAAGAGATCATCATTTATTGACATTGGCACATATGTGTGTAAGAGTAACGAATGGTTGAGGTAACTGGTTGAATTTAACTACATGTTAATTAAAGTGACATTATTGTATTTTAAAATAAACATAAAGTAAGAAGATAAACTGGAAGAAACCACAACAATTCAGAACTGAGAAACTGTTGTTATCTCTTTCTTAAAACAAATCAACTTATACAACAAAATCATTACAAAGCACAGAAAGTTATTTTGTTGACGTATAAAATCCTGTCTTCTGGCAACATTATCCAATGAGTATAGAATATTCTTGTATTCGCTCTTATTAAGGGTAGATTGGATACTCCAAACCTTGTTGGTCACATCAAGATTTAAAAATTGAAAACTCTACCCTTTTTTAAATGAAATTATTTTATACATTATATTAGTCTGTTGTTACACTGCTATAAGGAACTACCTGAGATTGAGTAATTTACAAAGAAAAGAAGTTTAATTCATTCAGTTCCACAAGCTGTACAGGAGGCATTGCTAGGGAGGCCTCAGGAAACTTACAATCATGGTAGAAGGGTGAAGGGAAAGCAAGCATGTCTTCACATGGTAGCCGGGTAGAGAGAGAGAGAGAGAGCAAAGAGGGAAGTGCTATGCACTTTTAAACAATCAGATCTCATGAGAATTCACTCACAATCTTGAGAACAGCAGGGGGAAATCGGCCCCCATGATCCAATCTCCTCCTACCAGGTCCCCCTCCTAACACTGGGAATTACAATGCGACATGAGATTTGGGTGGGGACACAGAGCAAAACCATATCATAAATAAACACATCAAAACCAAACTCCTGAGAGTAAAAATCTTTCTATTCTGACCAAGATGGAGTAACAGAGACAGGATTTATCATTCCAGCTTAAACAACCAGAACACTGTCAAAAATAATATGAAGCAATGAATTTTTCAAACATAGGACAATAATAAGAAAAGGAGCATTATCTCTGAGAGAAGGGAAAAAAAATTAGGAGAGCCTTATGTTTGCTCCAGCTTATTGCTTGGAGACAATTGAATTTGTAGTTAAAACCTTCCAACAGAGAAATTTTCATGCCAAAATGTTTTCATTAGTGAGTACTTTTGGACATTTTAATGAGAAATAATGTAAGTTTACATAAATAAGCTAGAAAATTGAAGAGGAGAGAACACCTCTCAACTCATTTGATGAAGCCAATCTTAGCTTAGTAAGAAAATCAGACAAAGACAGTATAAGAACAAAAACTACAATCAATATCCTGCATGAACATAGAAGTAAAAATCCTTACAGTAATTTTATCAAGTTGAATTGAGTAATTTACAGAAAGGATAATAAAAGAACCAGATGATGTTTACCCCAGGGTTTCCAGTTTAGATTAGCATTAGAAAATAAGTCAATGTATTTCATCATATTAACAAACTAAAATAGAAAATAAAAACTTATGATTTCAACAGATATGAACCCACAAACAGATAAAGAAAGAGAACTTAACCTGATAAAAGACATCTACTAGGAACTTACAGTAACTGATATCATACCATACTTAATTATGAAATAATGAATGTATTCCTCCCTAAGAGAGGACAATTTCTGTTCTCACCACCACCATCAAACACTGTATTAGAGATCTTACACGATGCAATAAGGCAAGAAAACTAAGACATACAAATGTTTTATTCATGGACAAGTACTTGTCCTGCCATTGTATAAAATTCTATGTGATCCACAAAAAGACAATTCAAACTAACAAAGGAGTTTAGTAAGAGAGATATAGAATCAATATTAAGAAATTATTTGTATTTCTCCATATCAGCAATAACAATTAGATATTGAAATTAATAATACCATTTATAATAACATCAAAATATAGAAAATATTTTGAGATAAACTTGACAAAAATTGTGCAAGATGTATATAATGAAAACCAAAAAATTGAAAAGAGAAACTTTTAAAGAATTAAATGAATGAAATATAGAAAGCAATCAGAAAAGGGCTCTTTTAATTTTACAGGCTTTGTAATCTAATTTATTAATAATTTCTGGAAGTAGAAAATATTTCAAACTTATACAATGGGAGATATTTTTCTCAATTATAGTCACATAAATGCAAAGAGAACTTGCAACATCAGTTCTACAACATTAGCCATGGATCAAAAATAAACACAGAGCAAAAACATCTTACCAGTCCAGATCTCAAAAGGCTTCTATCTAGAGAGTATGAAATATTTTTATAGTTGATTTGACTTCATTAAAAATATGTTAACTAAAAGACTAACAATTTTAATTTCTCTGCTATATCTCACTCCTTCAAAGATAGCTCTTCACTGTCCACATGAGAGAGATCACTAAATGATCAGACCATAAAACAAGGTTCCCAGTTATCACAATCTCCAACAGCAAATAATTTACCACTGGTGCACAAATTGTATTCTTATATACGAGATGCTTTTCTGACTACTCAGATGAGTCCAGCCCAGTAGTCTGATAACCTTTAATCTCTGGACCCAGTTGTAGAAAGACACAATACCCAAACAACCAATTTATGTACAAGTTTTTCTATTACTTACACAGTCACAACCAGTCTGGTGATCTGACAACTATTAATCCCTGGTATCACCTTTGGAAAGGAATACAGTCCTAGCTATAATATAGACAGACATTGATAGACCAACAGATTTAGCCATGAACCAGAAAGAACACAAAAATAGGAAAGGAAAAAAAAGAAAAAGAAAAGAAAAGCAAACAACCAAACAAAAAGATTCAGGAAAAAAAAAAAAAAAGGTTCTAATGCTACTTGAAATTCATTCTGGGAGGCCAGAAAAGATGTGCCTAGTCTTTAGCAGCCCAGGAAATACATTTATATGACAACATGGTATAATTGGCTCTGGTAAGTGTGAGTCCACTAGGACATCTTAGTGGAATGACCTCAAAAATTGTTATATAATAATTAAAGGTATAAATTTCAAAAGGTTAAAAAACATGAGTGTCTTAGTCCATTTGGGCTGCTTTGAAAAAATACCATAAACTGGGTGGCTTACAAGCAATAAACATTTATTCCTTCTAGTTCTGGAGGCTGGGACATCCAATATCAAAGTGCTCACAGATTGCCTGGTGAGGACCCATTTTCTCAAAGAGATGCTTTCTTATTGTGTCCCCACATAGTAGGGGGAGAAGGGTTTCTCTGGGGCCTGTTTTATAAGGGCACTGATTCCATTCATGATGGCTCTGCTCTCATGAACTAATCACCTCCCAAAGGTCCCATCTCTTAATACTATCATACAGGGGGTTAAGATTTCAACATATAAATTTTAGGGGCACACAAACATTCATAGCATAACAAAGATTCATACAAATATAGAATAAACACATTTCAAAGATTTATTTAACTCATTAATGAGGCAACCAGCCAAATTTAGTTAAAACACGGTGAGAGCATTTCAGAAATATGGTCTGTTAGAAACAGCATGCTGAAATAAGTGTGCTAAGTTAGAAGAAAATTTCAATATGGTAATACCCAATGGTAGATAAAACTTTGTAACCTTTGGACTTCTTTTTCTTTGAAGCTCAGACAAAATCAAGACAAAAGACACTTCACAGAGTGTGGGCCTTAATCAAAATAAATAACAAGTCAAACAAAAATATATTCCTGTATTAGTCCATTCTCACACTGCTGTAAGGAACTACCCAAGACTGGGTGATTTATGAACTAGAGAGGTTTAATTGACTCACAACTCTGCATGCTGTGCAAGAAACATGGTGGGAAGGTCAAGAAACTTACAATCATGGTGTAAAGCAAAGTGGAAGCAAGCACTTCTTACCGTAGGGAAACAGGAGAGTGAGGGAGCAAAGAGGGAAGTGCTACACACTTGCAAACAATCAGATCTCATGAGAACTCACTCACGATCATGAGAACAGCAAATGGTAACTGCCCCCATGATCCAATCACCTCCCACCAAGTCCCTACCCCAACATTGAGGATTATAATTCAACATGAGAATTGAGTGGGAACACAGAGTCAAACTGTATGAGTTTGTTCTCATGCTGCTAATAAAAACATACCCAAGACTAGGGATAATTTATGAAGGTATTTATAAATTCCTTTATAATTTATAAAGGGGGTAATTTATAAAGGAAAGAAGTTTAATGAAGTCGCAGCTCCACATGGCTGGGGAGGCCTCACAATCCTGGCTGAAGATGAAAGAGGTGCAAAGTCATGTCTTACATGAAGGCAGGCCAAGAGAGCATGTGCAAGGGAACTCTCCTTTATAAAACCATCAGATGTCATGAGACTTATTCACTATCAGGAGAATAGCATGGGAATGACCTGCCCCCATGATTCAATTACCTCCCACTGGGTCCCTCCCATGACACATGGGAATTATGGGAGTTACAATTCAAGACGAGATTTGGGTGGGGACACCGACAAACCATATCACAAACCATATCAATTCCTCTAGAGAACTAAGTAATTTTGGGACGGGCACATTAGAAAATGTGCTGAATGACAGCCTTTCTTTCCTCTAATTTTCAATATTCACCATTTTTTTTCTTAACAGCTCCAAGACAGGTATTTGTCTTTAACATGGACCCCAATCAGGAAGTGATTATCCCCATCAAAATAGCAGAATTTCCCCTACCTCTGGTTGCTATAAATCAGAATAGAATGCCAAGGTACCAGTGAAAAGAGCACCTCAAGATGCAGGATCATGCAAACTGAGAAAGAATCTACTCTCTAATCATAGGAAATCTGTAGCAGGAACCCGGTGTGCACTACAGTGCACTACTGAGCACAAATATAGGGCTGTTGTTAATAAGGAACCACTTAGGGTGAAATTTGAGAAATTATAGAAGCACAGACTGAGAGGATTTTATATCATTTGTAAAAACTCTTCAGTCTTTGAACACATTCTCGATGAGCTAACAGAGATATAGGTTTCAGAAACGAGAGTCATTTTAACAGGAAGGAGCCAAAAATAGAAGGGACACACATCCACAGGAAGACCCACAGTCACCGAGCAGAGACTCACCCTGTCTCTTTTCAGCTTTCATGTGCAAAATCGAAGAATTAGTCTAAAATTATACACTGTATGCCTGCAATGTGCAAACACTGTGCTAGGTGACATGAGAAATTCAAAGGTGAAGGAGACAAAGGTTTAAGGTCTAATTTAGTTCCATCCCTAGCCAAGTATATGACATCAGAAAATCCAAATGTTGCCAGAATTCAGTTTTCCAAGGGGTAAAAATCTCTCAGGTTTCTTGAAATTGTGCAAGACTATAAATCTATAATTTTATAAATCCTGTCCTCAAAGAGTTTAGTAATTTTTTATGAAGACTTTAAAAAATATACACAGCGGAATGGGAGTGGGAGGGAGTTCCCAATACAGAGATTATTTTATTCAGAAGTTTTCAAATTTTACGTTACTTTTTATTTTTGGTGATGAATTATTTGCTCAAAGCATTATTAACTAGAAACCTAAAGAAGTAAAACAAGTATGTAGAGATGTTACGATGGAATCAGTTGGGAGATACCAGGCCCCTGGCTTGGCAGACACTCCCATCTTGACCTTTGGACCTCTGTGGATTCTAAGCAGCTCCACAGAATCCCCCAGGGCTCTCTAGAGCATGTCAAAAATCATTTATGAAGTCCAACCTACTTCTTTTATGGATAATATAATAATAGCCAAAGAGAAGTCAAGTTTTTTAATCAGGAAATGTTCTTTCCAAGTTCACAGAGATCAGGGACAGAATGAGGACTGGGTCACTCCTGCAAATAAGTTTCTTCTCCAGATACTCTCTGGCACTCTATATCATCTCCCCTAATATGCTGATCATTTTTCTATATACCATCAACTCATTTGCTCTCTTTTCACAGTCACTCCTCAAATGCAAAAGGGACTCATATTTGCTTTCGATTCTATTAAACGTTGTTATTTTTATAGACTTGCAAAGGGACCATTCAACACCAAGATCAGTCTATCTAAACATTTTCCTAAGAATTATCTGGTAAATGAAAAGACCAAAGGAAAGATGTCTTGGGGCGAATAACACAGCATGCTTGGCGACACTTGCCTCCTAGAAACATTTGTAAATGTTTCATTTTTGTTCATGAACGTAGTGATGGAGGGTTTTAAATTTTTTTCTAGAGCTTCAAAGGTCATTTAAAATTTTTTCCATTTTCTTTGTCATTTCCTGCTCCTAGATCAGGTTATATATTTCCTGCTGTGACTCTATGTTTCCCAGTGAGGCAAATTCTTATTGTTCTTTTAGTGTTTGTCAATTTAATGAACTGTTTTATGACTTAGACCCAAATAATGGAGCTTTTGTGGAAAAAGTCAGGGGGCAGGAAAGAAAGGAGAGGAGAAGGGGGTGTAGGGTAAAGTGATAAACTCAAACATATTGGGATCGCCTTTTAAAATCCTACACAGTTTCTTCCCCCATTCAGATAACTTGCCGACCTTATCTTATGCTACATCTGATTGCAATTACTTCAGTTTGTTAGGCTGACCAATTTTAGAAACTTGGACAATGTACTTCGTTGCAATCAGATCTGCATTAAAACACAGAAATGAAGGATAAAGCAGTTGTTGCCATTGAAGTTGTTATGGTGTATTTTTTCCAAAAGAAATACACTCGTGTCAGCAGGCCTGAACTATCATTTCTCCAAACTTCTAACATGACATCTGCAAATAAGTCTGGTATCTTCTGCATAATTAATCTGTAATCCCATAAAACCCAGTTACATGCTGTTTCAATAGTTCTTCCTCATTCCTATCTGCTTGTCTCCTTTGTAAATTTTATAATGATTGACAAAACACTTGAAGATACAATGCACACAGAGAGGAAAAAAAAACTAGGGAAGAGCCAGTATATTTTTTCAGCTTTAGAATTTTAACCCTTCTTATTCACTAATAGATAGCAATTTATCTTTCCACCAGGCTGTCTTGCCATAGGTAGAGTGATTTGGCAACTTCTTAACACAATGTTATTTGAAGGTTATAATAGAAGACATTTATGGTTTAAAAATTGCCCCCACAAATTGCCATAGCCTCCAAAATTCCCACCCTTACCTTCTGGAGTGAGGATCTATGCAGAAGGCTCAAGGAAAATGTAGATGTGTCACTGAGAATGCACACTAGGATCTGCAGTCAATACATTGTCATTTCCCAAGTAGAAAGCCCTGAGGGGGTAAGATGGGACTTTAATGGGGAGAGCGAATGAGGAAGGGAGCAGAGCCTTTAGGGCAAGCAGCCAGTCACCCTCCCTTGCTTCATAAAATCACACACACACACACACACACACACACACACAGTTAGCAAGGAAGTACAGGCCTAGGACAAATACTTTGACAGAGCCACCAGCAGCTATGGAATACTGAGAGAGTCAACTATTTGCCCAACACTGGTGGTCTCGAACACATTACCTTATCTTATCTTACCTTCATCCTCAAGACACACATGAGAGTTAGAGGCAACCATACTAGTGGAGAGAAAAGAAAATGAGCTCCAAAGACTTCAAGTTCACAGAGCTACTTTACATCAGCATCTGGATTTGGATTCATGGTCACACTCTCAATTTCACTTCCTTAGAGGAACTGTAGGAAGGTAGAAGGTATGGAACATGACACATGGCAGGGAGATGGAGGAAGCTGGAAGCCACTGGTGCCTATTTCACAATTCTGCTTCTTGTGATATCTGGCATGTGAAAGTGAAATGAACCCTAGCTCTGATTAATTCTGAGTGAAATAGAAAAACTGAATTCCAGATGGGTAAATATTCAGCTTCCAATTGATTTCCTGAGGCTTCTCTCCTATCTCTTCCCTGTGTTCTCCCTGTGCTCCAATATTCTACTTTGCCCCATCTGTGCATTTGTTCATGCCATTCCCTCCTCCAGGAACATTCTTTTCTTCTTCTATGCTTATCAAACTCCAATACAGTGGAGCCACTTCCAGTGCACGAGTTACATTATAAAGTCAACACATAGACTAAATCAACTTGGTCAAAGTGAATCTTTAAAATTCCTAAAATCGCCTTTAAAGTTCAATATCCATGAATGTGTCACTGTGAATCTCTGCAGCCCAAGAGAACAGAGGCTTCCGAGGCAACAGTAGATTCATGTCTTCCATCTCATGGATGGAAATAGCCTTGCCCTAACTTAGTTGCTTTGTTTCTTTTTTTTGAGATGGAGTCTCGCTTTCTCACCCAGGCTGGAGTGCAGTGGCATGATCTCGGCTCACTGCAAGCTCCGCCTCCTGGGTTCATGCCATTCTATGCCATTCTCCTGCCTCAGTCTCCCGAGTAGCTGAAACTACAGGTGTGTGCCACCACGCCTGGCTAAGTTTTTGTATTTTTAATAGAGACGAGGTTTCACCGTGTTAGCCAGGATGGTCTCGATCTCCCGACCTCGTGATCCACCCACCTCGGCCTCCCAAAGTTGCTTTGTTTCTTCCTTCTCTTCTAATTTATAGCACATGTAATTCACCTCAAGTAAATTACTCATGTGATTTGCTGTCAGGCATTCAAAGGGGATTGATATCATGCTTCTTATGAAACCAACCTTTCATCTCGTTTGGTGCTTACTTTATTCTCCCTTGTAATTATTGTTATTGGACCCCTCTGCATGGATTATAAGACTTCTATGGTCACAGAATGGTTTTCATTCATATTTCTAGGCCTCACTATGCATAATAAATGTGTTGAATTTTAATACATTAAAATGCTAGTTGTATATAGATAGTTTCTCTTGGGAGAGGAAAGGCCCCAAGCCCAGCCTGGCAGCACCAGCTAGTCAAAGTCAATGGTTCCAGTGTAAGGTAGGGAAAGGACCTATCCTCACCATTGTCTAGAAAGCCAGAGGCTTTGCTAGGCAGAGGTGGCCCTGCCTTGGGATTGAGGGACTGTTTACTGGAGCCAAGAAGACCTCATCACAGACTGAACACAGTTTAGGAAGGGAAATGGGCAGAGGATGTCCTTGGAAGAATCTTAGGACAAAAGTGTCATGATGAATAGGGAAGGCAGGCTTTCAAAAATCTTTCCTTGGGTGGCCAAATTATGTGTTGTGCTATAGGATTATAAACCCCATCTGAAGAGATTATCCAAAATAAGCACAGTGGAGAGACATGTCCTTTCGACTTTCATATGGACTAAATGCTAACCTTAATGTTTGAATATCTGTTCATCCTAAGTTTGTCTTTCCACATTGGCAGCTTTTAGTATGTGACTAATATGGTTTGGCTGTGTCCCCACCCAAATCTCACCTTGAATTGTAATAATCCCCATGTGTCCAGGGTGGGGAGAAGTGGAGATCACTGAATCATGGAGGCAGTCTCCCCCATGTTGTTCTTGTGGTAGTGAATAAGTTTCATGAGATCTTACGGTTTTATAAATGGGAATTCCACTGCATAAGCTCTCTTGTCCGCCACCATGTAAAAAGTCCCTTTGCTCTTCCTTAGTCTCCTCTGCCATGATTGTGAGACCTCTCCAGTCACATGGAACTGTGAGCCCATTAAACCTCTTTCCTTGATAAACTACCCAGTTTGGGGTATGTCTTTATTAGCAGCATGAGAACAGACTAATATGACAACCTTGAGTGAGTTTTTAAACTGTTCTATGTCCCAAGGTTTTTTTTTTTTT